>NC_028456.1:20999308-21207623 GCF_000263155.2 Setaria italica
CCGTCCGCGCCAGCTCGGCGGCGCCAAGTCAGGGTTTGCGGCGCCATCCAGTACGCCAACCTCTTCGGCGTCGCCATCGGTTACACCATCGCCGCATCCATCAGCATGCTGTAGGCATTATTATATATTTATATATATACATATATGCGTCTTCAGTTTCCGTTCTGATTCACATACATACATATATCATATGAACGCGACCGATCATGTTTGTTGCAGGGTGATCACGATTTAGCCTAGGGATTGTGTAATTAGTTTTGTAATTAGTCTAGATTTAATACTTCTAATTAGTGTCCAAATATTCGATGGGACGGGGGCTAAAATTTAGCCCCCTCTTCCCAAACACCCCCTAAGTCCTTCTGATCAACTGCAACATTGTACAGCCAGCAGCCTCAAGAACCTGCACAGGACTCAGGTCAACGCTTCATTCAGAGCCAAGGTACCAGCTAGGCAGCTAGCTTCACAGCTGTGCACATCACGGTTTGTGAAACGCACGTTGACTGCTCATCTGCAGATATGCACATCAACACCCATCGTGCAGTTCTTGATTCAGATTTTTCAGCAGCAGTTCTTTTCCTGTACCAAAAGTAGTCCCTGCCATCGTGGCCACATAATCATTTGTGCTGTCCTGTATTCTGCTGTGGATTAGGAAATGTAAACAGATAATCACAGTGATTTGGCTTATCATTCTCGAAAGAGTCGTTTTGGATATCAATACTATTCTCATAATATATGTTCTTTGAAGTAAACATATGATTTTGGATATCAATACCATTCTCATAATATATGATTGACCAAAAATACCATTATATATAACATCATTTATCTGGGATATGCATGGTCACCTCTCCATTGAGACAACACAGAAGTAGTACAAATGCACGAATAGATATCAAACCATGTAATATCAGTACGTAGTGTCTTTTTGTCCAATGACCAAGATTATCAGCATTTGCCTAATACAGGCAGATAACACTAACCAAAACGGCAAGCCCAGCAGCAGCAGAAAACGAAGACACACAGGGGGATTAAGCAATCAGGACGCGCTCACAGTGGCACACACCAAAAGCACTGTGACACTGGTGAGGTTAACAGCGTCTGTTTAGTGGCCATGGCCAAACACTTGCAGCCAAAGCCATGAAGCCAAGCCGATCGAGGGAGGGCTAGCAGGCGTCCCACAGGGAGCCGTGCGACCAGCAGCACTGCTGGGCCACCTCCGCGTTGCCGACACCCGTGGCCCAGCCCGGCGGGTCCAGGAGCATGGCCTCCGCCATCTCGGCCCACAGCCTGGGCGAGTCCAGGTCCAGCTCGAACTCCTCGTCGCTCCCGAGCTCGACGACCACCGGCCCGGCGGCCCCGAGGTCGAGCTCGAGCTCGTGGTGGCACCGCGCCGCCGCTGCCTGGTGCAGCACCAGCAGCGCCGGGTCGCAACGCACCCGGTCGGCGGCCTCGGCCGCGGCGGCGCGGACGTCGCCCGGGTGCGTGCTGGCGGGGCGGGGCAGCCAGCCGACGCACCCGGGGAAGTTGAGCTGCGCGTCGCGTCCCCGCAGGCGCAGCGCCGCCACGTCGTGCGCCACCGCTGCCATCTCCGCCGACTCGAAGCTGCCCAGCCAGATGCGCGTCTTGGTGCCCGGCTGCCGGATCTCCGACACCCACTTGCCCCACTTCCGCTTCCTCACGCCCCGGTACTGCTGCTGCTGCTGCTGCGACGACGACGACGAGCTGCTGCTGCTCGTCATCGGAGAAGGCACCTGCAGGTGCTTGCCCATTTGGTCCATTGCTATATATATATATACCAATCAGTTCTCGCAAATCATTAGCGAAGAATGCATGTGTGCTTGTGATCGAAGAAGCTAGCTAGAAGCGAGTGAGCAATGCGATGAGGAATTGGATCGATATGATCATGGCGGGCTTATATATAGGGCAGCGCGTGATGGGGGCACCGGCCGGGTCGCAAACAAGTCGCTTCAAGAGGCCAGCTACTATATATGTTAAGCTCATGATTTGATCCATGATTGGGCGCAATAATGCCTGCATGCCCGCGTCCTGGCGGCACTTTGCGCGTGTGCAGTCGTTGCTGTGGGCGCTTCACGGCTGTTGGTTCGTGTACTGCTACTAGGATCGATCTGAGCTATAGCTGTAGGTGAGGCCATGCACTACTGTTGGAGACTGGAGTGGACAAACAGCAAAGGACGCATGATGGAGTTAGCACTGCGAGTATACATGGACTAATCATCCTTGTCTCATTAACTTGTCATGGAGAATAATGAAGCGTCTCTACAGTACTAGGAGAAACCACGCACCGAACTACAAGTCCAATTGCTTAGTAGAACTTGTAAGTACGTTTTCGCTTTGAAATCGCTTTCGCATGTATCGCCATCTTCTCGTTTGCACGTTTGGTTTCATCAGTATCTTCTCCAAATTCAGTGTGCTTATTATAGGGAAGACGATGAAGCTTAATTTGGTCGCTTCGTTGCTGCTTGGTCCATTCTAGCTCCATTGTGGTATGGGGTCTACTACCAGCCTGGACTTGGACTATTCCTGACTCCTGAGATATGAGGGGGACGCATGACTCAGAGAGAGGACAGGGAAGCTGGCGGCGAACAGTGGCGAGATCTCAGCTCGATCTGAGCTCTGCACACGCGCGTACGGTTGGAGAGGCACGCAGCACATAATAAACGCTGAGGCTCTAGCTAGCTAGCTAGCATGGATGCCATGATTGGATCTTTTGTTGAAGACGGGCCGAGTCCCAAATATAGATGGCCAGATGGGCTAGGCCCGCTGGGTGGCCCGTAGCATGGCTTGAAAAAGCCTGGCACGGCCTGCAGTGGATAGTGCCAGGGTCGGGTCGGCACGATGCGTCGTGCCGTGCCTGGACCGCCTCCCCGGCACGCTAGGCCAGTCCGAGCCCAGCACGATTTTTGGGCCGGCCCGATGTTGGTCCAAAATTACCAGCATCATCTCATATAAATAAGCAAAATCCTAGGCCACTCCTCATTTCTCCCCTCCACTCTACCACCCAGCAGCCGCCACCACCTCTCCTCAGCGCCTCCATAGCCGACACCCGCTCCTCCCTCCCTTCTCCTTCTTCAACCGCGATCCGCGCCGGCCGCTAGCTGCCTCCCAATGCCGGGTGCCACATCCGCCTGTGGCCGCCCGCGCCGGCTGCCTCCAGTCTCCACCATGGAGCCACCTGCCGGGCGCTGCCACCTTCCACGGCTAGAAGCCCTGTCGGGATGCCGCCGCCGTGGGGCCATGGTCGGGCGCCGCACTGGCCTCCGCCGCAAGGGGCGGAAGTGGCGCCGGCCTCCGCCGTGGGGGCATGGTAGGTGGCCGCACTGGCTGTCACCAGGGGCCGCGCCCAGGATCCGCGCGTAGCCAGCAGCCGCAACTAGGGGCCAGGCCTCGGCCAGGATCCGCGCCAATCGTCACTAATGGGACACTGGCGGGGATTCATTTCTTATGGATTTGTGTGATGAATTTGTGTAATAGATTGATATATTCATGAACTTCGGTGATTTCTGTGAATTTTCTTTCGCTCTTGCATCTTGCGTGTAGCGCCTGGCCCGGCACTAGCACGGTAATGCCAGCCGTGCTAGCGAGTCGACCCGACACGATAAAAAGGCTATCGTGCCGGGCCTAGGTCAGTAGGTCCGCACGCAGTGCCGACCCGACCCGGCACAAAAAGCTATCGAGTCTAATCGTACCGGATCTATTCGGATCGGGCCAAATTGGACTAGTGCCGAGCGGTCCATCTGACCATCTATAATCCAAATCTAAGTCGGGGAAGGAGGGCATGTATCCGTGTGGGCGCCACAGTGGTAGGGCACCACGTGTCCGCTGGGAGCGGACGTACGGTACGGAGGGGTCACCGGGGCCGTACCAGCATGCCCCACCAATCACGTCTCAGTCAGTGCACTGCTGCCGTGTAATGTAATAATCGGCATCCAGCGACCAGCACAGATCGATCTGAAGATTCTTCTTCCCTCCCCCTAAACTTCGTCGCACTGACCTGCAGCGGCAGAGAGCTACACCGAACGTTCCGTTGATTCACCTGGACACAGGGGCTGGGGCTTCTTGTTCATCGTGTAGCAGAGCTTGAGTGTACGAAAGATTGGCACGGAAAGACCTGCGAGCAGTGTGTGGCTGTTTGCAGCTGGGAGCTGCCAGTAGGTAGCTAGTACCGGGCTACTGGCATTCGTTCCAAAAAGGCTAGGTAGTGCTATAGCACTCAATCATGTAACCGTGTTAATTTGGGGGTGTTTGGGAACACCCTGTTAAAGTTTAACACCTATCACATCGGATGTTTGGATGCTAATTAGGAGTATTAAACATAGGTTAATTACAAAACTAATTGCACAGATGGAGTATAATTCGCGAGACGAATCTATTAAGCCTAATTAGTCCATGATTTGACAATGTGGTGCTACAGTAACCATTTGCTAATGATGGATTAATTAGGCTTAATAGATTCGTCTCGCAAATTAGCACAGGGTTCTGCAATTAGTTTTATAATTAGCTCATGTTTAGTGCACCTAATTAGTATCCGAACATCCGATGTGACACTGTTAAAGTTTAACACCTCGTATCCAAACACCCCCTTTGTTAGATCTGTAGTGGTCAAAATGTCTAGGAACAGTGAAGCACGAACAGTGCGTCAACAGTGCCGAGGATCAGGCTCACGACTACTGACGAGCGCCGTGGATCCCCACGCGCGCCTGTCGCGAGCGAATTGGCATTTTCTAGGCTACGTACAGCCCGTACAGGGGTCTCGTAATCATTGCCGTGCCGTGGAAGCTGCAAGATCTATCAGGGACTCGCATGGTGCCTGGCCTTCACACGTATACGTACACTGTAGTTGGTGTACGTACAATCTCTAGAGCTATCACAGAAGTTTCACGACCGCAACCTGCATGTATCCTCGTTCGCACAAATCGCAACCAACCGAGTACTTATATATCGATATCGTACGCTCGCAGCTCCATTTTTTTTTTCAACTAAGCGCCGATAGATCACTCAGCTCGATCTCTCCGCGGCGGCCGTACGCGCGCGCGCGCGAACCCCGGGCATGTCGGCCGAAAGAGAGCCACACACGGTGGCGGCAGCCGCGCTTGTGGCCGCGGCGCCCGCTGCGTCACCCGCCTCCGTGCCGGGGCCCCCGTCCCCCGTCGACCCCCTCCTGACCTGACCTTCGGTCGGATTTGACCAGTCGACCGCAGCCGGGTGGAGCGCATGCATGCACGGCCGCCGGCGGGCCAGCAGGGCGCAGGACGCCAGCCGGGAGGTAGGCCACGCGCGCCCCCCCGCCAGCGCCCGTGCGCGCCGGCCGCGAGGCCTATCTGCAGCTAGCTGCAGATCAGGGGGGGCGGACGAGCGGTGGGTGGGTGCGGTTCGTTGCGTTGGTAGTACGGGCCTCCGTGCATGCGGGCTGCGGCGGGGATCGGAGTGAGCTGTCGCATCTTAATTCCGGCGGCCCGGCGGATCAATCATGCATGCGCGCGTACCACTGGCCCCTGCGACGACGTGACAGACGACGGACCGGCCGGACAAAGGCCGTGTTTAGTTGGGGAATTTGGGAGGTGCCAAATTACTGTTACAGCACTGTAGCACACTGTAGCGTTTCGTTTGTATTTGTGAATTATTGTCCAAATATTGACTAATTAGGCTCAAAAGATTCGTCTCGCAAAGTACAACAAAACTGTGCAATTAGTTTTTAATTTCATCTACATCTAGTACTCCATGCATGTACCGCAAGTTTGATGTGATGGGGAATCTTCTTTTTGCATAGTGTCAAAGTTGGGAGTTGGGAGTAACTAAACATGGCCAAAGAAAGGGATCTGCCGGAGGGCCGCCGCGCCGCGCGAGCCAGCTGCACATCCGACGCGTCCCATCACCCCACTACGTACGTCGCGTCCTTCGTCCATCTCCTTCTCCTCGTCTACACCCTTTTTGGTTGCTGGTACTATCTGTGTACCTGCACACGATCGGATGGCTGCTGCTGCAGTGTACATGGGCGCGCGGGGGCGGCCGTGCAGTGCACAGAACTGGACAGGGCGCGCGGGGCCGGCCTCCGCGCACGTCCCCGTGCTCATCGGCATTCAGGCCACCACCACACCACCCCGCGCGAGTGACAGCTACAAGCCATGGCGAAAGAGATGTGCGAACAGCGGGCGCCCGGCCGCGCGGGGCGGTGACTGATATGATGCGCACGTATCGTCGTCGTCGTCCATGATTGGGTGGGGTGGTCCCACGCGTGTGCGTGCGTAAACACCGCACGGCCGATCCGTCGATTTAGCCAGCTGTTGCTGATTAATTTGATCTCTTGAGGGAGGGAGAGGGGCCTGCAGTGAGCGCGACTGAAGGGGACTGACGAAGGCACGGCCGTCGAGCCGGGTGCTGTTGGAGGGGGTGATCGACGTGCACTGGTCCTCTAGATGGCACACCATGGATGGACGGCCTCAAGTTTGGGAGGAGGTGTGGGGAGGTCTTCCACGCTCAGAAACCCACAGCGCCGCGGACGCAACGTCTCAGCAACCGCAGCCGCCGGCGGCACACGGCGCAGTCACGGGCCGGATTCGGTGCAGATTTATCGCGGAAAAGGCCGATCGATGACCCAGCAACGCCACCAGGGCCGCGGACGGACCGCATCGCCTCGAAGCCCATTCGTGCCATGTTCCCTGCCGTAAAGGCCCAAAACCCCACCGCCCGCCTCCCGCGACGGCATCCACACGCCGGCGAGGCGGTGACGCCAGCTCCCAGCTCCCCAGTCCCAGGCGACCTCTCCCTCTCGCTCGCGCGGCTTGCCATGGTTCTCCTCGCTCACCCCGCGCGCCACCACAGCCTCGGTACCTCACCTCCGGGGCGCGCTCCAGTCCCCGCTGGAGCTCGAGCTCGCCTACCCAGACGCGCCCGCGCCCGGACGCTCGCTCGAGCGCGCCCTCCCAGCGCGGGGGCGGCGGAGACCGAGACCGCCTCTACGAGCGGCGGAGGCGGAAGCGTCCTGTCATTCCTGTGCCCACTCCTCAAGTTGCTCGGGGTAACTAATTGATTCGTCGCATTTGTCGGTCGCCCAAATTTTGGGCTTGGTTAGTCAGGCGGTGTTGCTAAAATTTGTGTGGTGGTGTGAATTGCCGAGCAGGGAGGCGATCCTTCGCAGGAGCGGAACGACGTCGTCGAGGTAAATCCCGAGGCGCAGCACACGCGAACCCTGAATTAATAGCTTGTATCAGAGTCTGGAGTTCTGAACCGAATTGGATGCTGAATCGGATTGCTAGAACCAGTGCATTCCTTACAGTATACTACTAGTTCGCAAATGGGAACCACTGACAAATTTATTTACTGCTGCTGATACCGTAATATGTTCGTTGTTTTTCATTTGATGTGTAATCTGGAATTCTGGACCATCTACTAGCAAATTAAGTGCTGCTGTTTATGCTGGTTGTTCCCTTGTCGAGTAATTCCTTATCGCCTGACCTCAATGACTAATGTGGTCACTTCTTTTTCCCCAGGTCGCGACTTCTTCAATTTCAAGTTTAGCTAGACTGCCATGGGGATCAAAAGTGGCTAGTAGCAGTGGAGAGAGCATTGATTCAGCAACAAGCGCTCCAACTCTGCAATTGTACGAGTTTGGTAAAAACATGAAGTTCTGTTGGCTATGACTTGTAGCACACCATTTTCTGGCTTTGATAACATAGTGATCGAATCCTTTGTTGTCCTTCCCACAGAGGCATGCCCCTTCTGTAGGAGAGTCCGGGAGGCCATGACTGAGCTTGATCTTTCCGCGGAGGTGCTCAACTATGTTTTACAGTGATTCCTCAGTTTTGGAACTGTAGTATGATATCATAAGTCAATACCTTGGAAAACCATGTAACCAGGCATAATTGTTTCTGTAAGATATCCATGTAGCGTTAAAATGATGTCTTCTTGTTAATTACCAACTTGCATTATGAATGTTCCAGGTTTATCCATGTCCAAAAGGATCACTAAGGCACAGGGAGGTGGTCAAGAAGATTGGAGGGAAGGAGCAGTATGTCTTTGCCTGCTAAGTATTTAATAAGTGATATCACAACACTTCAATTGAATATAATTGTGGATGTCTGAAAAAATCTATAGATTCTATTTTATTCATGGTCAGCATTGCTGACACCCTTAGCGCAGTCACATATCTTTGTGATATTCTCCTTACTTTCACTGAGCTGTAGTTTTCTATACAGGTTTCCACTGCTTGTTGATGCTAGTACTGGTGTCACAATGTATGAAAGTGGTAAGTTCGAGGTCAACTTTGCACATTTTAACAGTTTTGGTTTGGTAGCTGCGAAAATTCCATGTCCAGGGTCTCTGAAACTTTGTGGCTGTGGACTTGCGGCCACAAAACCCGTGTATTTAATAGTTATTTTTTTTGGATGAAGTGGTTCTTGTCTGGATAGTTTGGTTAAAGCTCGCTGATTGACTGCGAAGTAAATATGGATGCTAATATGTGCTGGGATATGCAGGAGATATTGTGAAGTACCTGTTCAGACAGTATGGACAAGGAAGGAGTCCATCTTCTGGACTTCTCGAGAGGTATCCATCTTTGCCTGTTTTTGAGAAGCTCATGTTACCTAAGTAACAGAAGTTGTATTGTAGTTGATGTTGAAATGTTTTTTCCCCAAGGACGAAGTCTGCTACAGGGATGACTAAAAAAACTTTAAAAATGGGATTTCAGGTTTCAGGAAATGCACATTCAAATGTCAGATAACTTTTGAGTTTTGATGTATGCAATTCTCAAGCCTTCCCCATATCTCTGCAGTACAATTTTCACAGGATGGGTGCCCACTCTCCTTAGAGCTGGGAGAGGAATGACACTGTGGAACAAAGCTGGTGTCATACCTGCAGAGAAGTTGGAGCTCTTCTCGTATGAGAACAATTCTGTAAGACCACACATTTTTTTGTCCCCTTGTTAGGAGTTAGCTCTATTATCTGCCTCTTATGTGGCCTTCACGCATTATGGTTCAGTACGCAAGGATTGTTCGAGAGGCTCTCTGTGAATTGGAGCTTCCTTATGTTCTCCAAAACGTGGGAGAGGGATCATCAAAGATGGATGCGCTTCTAAGGATTTCAGGTTCTAAACAGGTAAGGCTTGCCATATGCCGTGTCATGAGAAGCAGTACCTGATTATTTTCATGATATGATCTGAATATCTGATAAATGGTTTTCTTGGAATGCAACCTCAGTGGTCAATATTTTGGGTTACCCCGATTGTAAATATAAGTTATTTGTGATTTCTACTGGTTAAACCTTTTCAACTTTGACCTACACATAAAAATTTATGTTGATGAAGAACTTAAGGTTGATGTCAGCATATTCATCATGGAAAGTATACTTGCATATTATGTAATCCCTTTTACTTCCGGTATCATATTTTCATAGAAGTTGCTAGTGAAAGACCCACATTTGTAGACCCCCTGTCAATGTCCAAAACGACATTTCTGATTGGAGTGAATATAACAATCTTTTTAGTTCTGGGTGCTTTGTGCAACTTAGCAATGCCACTTTCAACCTCCTCAATTCTTGAATAGCTGCCTCTCCAACAACTAAAAAGGAAAGTAATGAAAATAGAGAGAGAGAGGATAACTTCTAACACCGGACTAATCTTGTTGCAGGTGCCATATCTGATCGACCTCAACACTGGATTCCAATCTGGGGACTATAAGAAGATACTATCCTACTTATTCCAGCAATACTCGATCAGTAGCTAGTCCCTGTATCTCAGCAACTCACCAAGTACTCCCCAGCGTCCGAAGTTGCCCAGTAGAAATCAAAACATCCGCAACTCAACTGTATATGTACCATGATGTGATCTTAGCTTGTTGATGAAACTCCAGCAGGTTCTTGCCAGGCAGGAATGCAGGATTCACCTGTTAGTCTGTTACCTTTTGGCATCATTCATGCAAAGGCTTCCAGACTAGTCCAATGTATCGGACGTGGCTTCGTACATATATACTCGGATACCGTACTCCTCTTCACATGATGCAAGCTACATTTTCTCTCCAGCTGAAACCTGAAAGCGACATTGTTTGCCAGGGGACCTACGCGACGGGATCGTGAATTCGTGATCATCTTTGGCAGGTGCGCACGCGGCGCCACCCGTGAGCCCCTGTCATCTTTCTCATAAAAAAGGGTGAGCCAGATGCAGGGGAGGGAGCAGTTCGACGTCACCACGCTGCGGAGTTCGATAAAAACAAACGCGTCAGCGGGACCGCTTTGCTTAGTTTATACACCTGCGAGTCTGCGACTTCTCGAGCCGGGTGACGGAGGCGACTCGCCCTGGGGGGTTTTGCATCTTCTCACGAGCCGTCACTTTTTTTTCCCCTCTCGCGGAAGTATCTTCTCCAACCTCCGAGTGTCAAAGCCTCTATCACTCTGCTTCGCTCTTGGTTTCGGGGATCGAAGGCAGGAGAGGAGCCATGAGCAACGAATTGTGAGTGTCTCTCCCTTGTTTGCCTCCTCTCTTCTCTTTCCATCCCCTGCTTCAGTGTGCTGAGATTTCCCCTTTTGTTGGCAGTGACTACCTGTTCAAGCTTCTCCTGATCGGCGACTCCTCCGTCGGCAAGTCCTGCTTCCTCCTCCGGTTCGCTGTGAGTTTGGCAATCAATGCGTATCGATGCCTCACCATTTGCCGTAGATTAGGCAGCACGGCTATCTCTTACCCCCTTCTGTGCTCATCCAGGACGACTCCTACGTCGACAGCTACATCAGCACCATCGGTGTTGACTTTGTGAGTGGGCTGGGGCTCCTCTTGGAACCCTCCTGATTTTTCAGGGGGGGCTGCGTTTCCTGCATTTTGGTTGTTCTTTGATCTGCTGACCCCTCCTTTTCCCTCCTGTTTGCGCAGAAAATTCGCACCATTGAGATGGATGGGAAGACCATTAAGCTGCAGATTGTAAGGACTTTCCTCACCATTTTCACAAGCATTAATGCTTGTGAAAACTTTAATCTATACAGTTAAACATGTTACTTGTTCACAATGTTTGGGTACCAGAGAAGCCTGGCACTGAAAAACTGGACTGCAATCCGCTTTTACCGTACACTTCCCCTTTTCTGTTTGGGGCAGCGGCAGCCAATGCACAATGTGGTTGACAACACACAACGTTAGAGACATAATTCATATTATATGAAAATGCATAAAAAACATTTACATCAACGTGAAAAATATACCCTTGCTTGTTTTTTTTTTTGCCAAACTATGATCAAACAAAGATCTAAGTCTGTGTCTTCAACAAAATGCACTGGCTAATTTTGCATAAGAAAGGATAGCAGTGCACTCAATGTCACCATGGTCCATGGATCACCTTAGTTTCTAATATTCTTTCTTTGGCAAGTGCATTGTGCAAGGCAGTAACTGTAACGCCCAATTTGGTCTGATACTAGCGACACCTGATGGCTGTTGCATGTTTAACAGTGGGACACAGCAGGGCAGGAGCGATTCAGAACAATTACAAGCAGCTACTACCGTGGAGCTCATGGGATAATTGTAAGCAAAATCTTTCAGATTGCGAACAGATTATCTGACATTTGAATGTGCATTTCACTCAACGTGTATTTGCTTGCTTTGGGTACCACCAGATCGTTTACGACATCACGGACGTGGAGAGCTTCAACAATGTCAAGCAGTGGTTGAGCGAGATTGACAGATACGCCAACGACAGTGTATGCAAGCTTCTCGTGGGCAACAAGTGCGATCTGGCTGAGAGCAGAGCTGTTGAAACTGCAGTAGCACAGGTCAAACTTTCAATTAAAAGAGATAGTTCACTGTTGTATATTTTGTAACATCAGCAATGCATATCAGTGCAGGCTTTTGCTGATGAGATAGGCATTCCGTTCCTGGAAACAAGTGCTAAGGAATCCATCAACGTGGAGGAAGCTTTCTTGGCGATGTCTGCAGCGATCAAGAAAAGGTATGACATAGAAGTTTCTGACTTTTTTCTTCTACTGAAAAGGGATATCCTGATGGAATTTGCGCGTCTCTGCAGCAAAGCTGGGAATCAGGCAGCCTTGGAGAGGAAACCCTCCAATCTAGTTCAGATGAAAGGTCAGCCAATTCAGCAGCAGCAACAGCAGCAGAAGAGCAGATGCTGTTCGACATGAAGGCACAACGACCCTGTCTTGGTTTCTTACAGGAATCAGGAAGATGGTGTATCTGCTATATGTGTTTCTCTGCCTGATCTTTTATCATCAGACACTTACAGAGTTGGAAAGTGTACTAGGAAGAAACTCGAGATATTTAGGTGCTGCAAACATATATCGTAATCCGAGTCAGAACTACAAGTGCCAAATTTTGGTATTGCATTCGTAGAGTTCTATCATATTATACAGAGCAATCTATCAAGTCTTCAAAGGTAGTTTGTTTACATATGCAGAACCTAACAGATACACACACTGATTTCTCCAAAGATGGAGTGACACATATGAGCTATCTGAGGCCCTCGTATGGTAATCTGGTTGAACTAGAAACAGAGCAGATGAGATGAGATCACTTGATAGGACGGCAGCCTTGCCTAGAAATAGTAGTTACTCTCCATGGTTAGCTGGAATGGTGCTTGCGGTATCATTGCGGTGCCACTGAAATTCAGAATTCCATTCTGCTCATTTATCTGCAGGCACAAGATCAAGCCAATGAGGTATGTGTTCATATCTCCCAGGACACCTCCCTCATAGAAAATCTCTCCGAATATCACGTCAGGTTAACAGGGGCTTTGAAGACTGGAAAAAAAAGATATACACTCCCTTAAAGTATGTTTGGACTTGTGTATAAGATGAAGGGGCTTGCAGGAAAGTTTTGAACTAACTTAGTCCATCCCTAAATCTTAACGGAATATTTAAAACTGTGCGCTTTTTTATATAAAAGATAGGCAATATTCAGAATGAGGGCACTTATGCAATTTGCCCTACAGATTAAGTACCCTTTCTTGAAGTATGTCATTGGCAGCCTGCAATATACCTTCCTGCAAAATATAGGCACAAAGAACCATCAGTGAAGGGAACAATAGCCATGTTAGTCTCTTCTTTGTATGTAAACTTTGGCTCGACGTGTGAACAGAGTGACAGATGCTGAACCAACCTTGTTCCTGAGCATTTCAATCTCCCTAGACATGATCTGCATCTGTTTGACATATAAGAGCCGTAAATCAAAACTTGCAGGTACCATCTCTTTTTTAAAAGATTTCCACCTGTATCAAGAAGAGCATGAACCTTACCTTCTGAGAGCGAATGTTATGCACCCACATTTCAAGATTATTTTCAAGGGCTTGGAGCTCACCAAGATTCATGTGGTTTGTATCATTCTCTCCATGCATGTACCTGCATTGATGTGCACCTTTCTAATCAGTCCCGTACTCGATACTTGCTTACCAAGCACTGTAAATCTGGCATTTTCCTGTGATTTGTGGATTCCTGGTAGTTCAACATGGCCCATCAGTTCATACTAGTAAGTTGTTCGACCTATATAGCGGTATTGTTTTTGTTTGAGTTTTACAAAAGAAAAAAAGCAGGAAGGTAATGGAAGAAACAACTTTCTAGCTAGCTATAAAGTTACAGCTGCTCTCCTGAATACATTATATGAAAAATGCCATGCACCATGTGTTACTCTTGTACCATCTTTGTGCTATTACGAAGACTTCAGTTTGCTTTTTCTGATTTGCATGTTTTACACATTATTTTTTACAAACCTAACAAAATAAGTTTGCCACTTGTTCATGCAGAGTGCATTATGTATCTTACTGTATACATGTAATGCAGCAACTTTACCTTAAGCCCTTTTGAAACAAGTCAATTTCATGCGTTAATGCTAATACCTCTTGTTGTATTGCCTGCAAAAACAAGAGAATATCATCATACAGTACTATAGTTAATGCTACATATCCTTTTCGATCAGTATGATGTAAATAAATAATAATAATGCCTTATGAAGTTCTGTTAGCATCACTGATAAGCAAAAGTACAGCACAGGCGTGCTAAGCAAAAGTTTCCTCATGCACAACAAAGTTTCATGGAAATTCACCATTTCTATGTTTAGTTTCTTCTGTCAATTGTTTTAAATTGCAGAGTCACATCACTTGATACATACTGTCAGCCCCTAACCTGAGTTTTGTTCTGTTCGCTACTTTCACCATGCATTTCTGAATAGGTTCCCCTGTACCTCTGGATCAAGCCTTGCATGTTCCTAATATAAAAAAAATTCAAAGACATGAAAAATGACCACTTGGCACATAAAACTTTGCATTAGTAGACAAAAAAGATATACAAACCCATTGGTGGCTAAGTCATAAATCTTGCCATGAGGGGAGACCACAATGACGCCAATATCAGCATCACACAAAACAGACAACTCCTTAGCTTTCTTGAGCAGTCCCATTCGTCGCTTGCAGAAGGTGACCTGCCGGTGCACCGGGTTTTCTATCCTCCTCATCTGGACCTTACCACGAGCCATCACTGAATGAGCCCCTTTTCTAGTTTGTGCACGCAACCTCCCGCTAGTTTGGACTAGCTTCTGAGATTGTTGTGACGAATTTTATCTCCCTCTTGCAGTTGAGGCAAATGGCAGCTTGGATCCACCATGGAAGTGAGCATTTTATTGTGGCTCCTGAGGACAAGGAATAATTGGTAGGCCAGTCCTTCCACTTTGCCAAAGGCCACATGAAGGATCTGAACTGTTACCCGTTTATAAATTTCTGCACAGTCCTCTCACTTCCTCTGTTTCCTGCAGTCTTCTTTGTCATTCTCAAGATCAAGTTGACTCTGAAATACCCTTGTTGCATAAAAATGCTGTTTTCAGAAAGGAGCAAAAGAAATACACTAGACATCGTTCACTGAGCATCTGAACCAAAAATATTGTTTTGATAAAAGCAATATAGAGTCTGACACTGACACATGAATCCTGCTTGTAGGGAAGAAACCAAAACCACTGGGGAAAGGTCTCCTTCAAATTTCAGACATCAAGTTAGATCTTCTTGTTTCGTGTTGACTCCCAACTGCCTTAGGAGTTACACAGACTGTAGTTATAATAGCTTGCTAGTAAAAGGGCTTAGGTAAATACTGATAGGTTCAAAGTGCACAAATTATTTTCTTACTAAATAAATAAACTCATGTTGCTTGTGCTACCCCGACCTAAACAATCAAGTTGTCTATGATCATAATGAATATTTAGTGAGGAATATGTCCCATGTAAAGGCATTTACACTTTATATTGTTAAGAATTTGTTCTATTTTGAAAGGTCAGACTAAAATTTTAAAATCTACACCCACCTTTGTTCTAAGAGCATATTCTTCATGCTGCCATCGGATTCAAATTATAGGAAACAATAAAGCTATGCTGTATGCTCTAAAGTCTAAACTTATTTCTGTAAAGTACAAATGAAAAGAAGAAAAGTGTGCACACTTCTTGGCTGTTAAGGCTCCACTATATGTACCACAGTTCTGGTTTCACAAAGCCTGTTTGTTTGTAAACTTGATCTCCAGACCTGTGCCCTCTATATAAATTCTAACACTAACCAAAAGTCTCAAATGGAGCTGTCAGCAGCACCACCTGTTCTATTGGCATACCCACTTAGAAACCAAACTGCTGGTTGGCACTACAATGTTTTTTTAATCAAGAATGGAATAGTTCACTCAACAGATCCAGAGCCTGTCACTTCCACACTCCCAAATAGGCAAGTACTAAAAGAATAAAGCAACAGCCAGTATGCAGCTAAGCATGCATCAGTCCATTACTTTAGGAGTTAGGACCACTCGTTTTCTTGCTAGTAAGAAGCTTTCACAGGCATATGCATAATCAATTTGTGCATGCACAACTGAAACAAATCTTAATTGACCAAAGTATCAAATTAAAGAAAAAAAACTATATACCATGTGGACCACGATTGCAGTTTACCAGGACCACCCCTTTAATGAATCCTTTAATATTGCTTTAGATCACATTACGAACCAGTTATCTTCAAGTATAGTGGAAGTCCAGGTGATCAATCACAGTAGCAAGGCACAGTTATGCAATCATACCAATCATTCAGCAAATCCTGGGAACTCCAATGAAAACTTAGAATCAACAACTTAAGGCGCGATACATGGATTTGAACATTACAAAATGCAGCTGTGTTCCTTTATTATCAACCTTTTGTGTTGATTGGTTTTATAGCTTTTTATTTTGATTGGCTATGTTGATCTTGAAGCATATGTATTGCTTACCATAAAAGGTATGTCTTATATGCGCATGTTTGGTTTAGCAAAGAAGATTTCTATATGTTCCAAAATATTTGTCCAGTTCATATATATTTGTTCGTTTTTAATAGTTGTCCAAGTGTTTCACTGTTGTTTCATCTTCCAGCCATGCTATTAACATTATGGATGATGTTGAGAGAAAACATTACCATTCAAATGGATTAGGTACTCCATCAATAAATATAGGTCCGTATTGAAATATACCTTCACAAGTATATTTCTTGCTTTTTTACTAATATATTTATGGTGTAAAATAGGAAAACCCGACCTACATAACTATACTTAGTGGACTTATTACTTAAAATATGTGTTCCTGGTCCTTATGCACATAGTAGTTGTCACACCTGGTTTTAAAGGCAAAATCAAATGAATGAATTACATGTGCGCTAGGATCAAGTTTCACACATGCAACGACTTCAGTAAATACCATAGACAGTGCCAAAATGTAAAGAGAGAGTATTATTTTTATTACATGACCGAAAGTCTTTAATTCGAATAGCAAAACGAGTCTTTATTCTAGCAACAGAACTCCAATGATGACGATGACTCCACAGACAGTTGACTGGGGGCACACGTACGCCTAGAACTCCTCGAAGTCATCAAGAACCTCCTCAAAGTTGACTTGGTCTGAGCAGCGGTTCTAGCAAGGGTGAGTATACTTATGGTTGATACTCACTAAGCGTGGGGAATGTATAGTGTAAGGCTATGCAAGGATGGGCTATGGTTTAATAGAATTTCAGTATTTTAATTGGTTGGTCAAATTTTATTAGCAATTACTAAGTAGAAGTTTATACCACCCACGTTAAGCATGAACATGAGTACAATAATAAATAACATCAATTTAATTCAATTTCCGATACATTAATCATGTGAGGGTCCAGGCCGCTCTTAACCGTGAGCACGGCTGTTATAACAGTTTTACACTCTGCAGAGGTTGTACATCTTTACCCACAAGTCGCATAAAAGTTCAAAAGAATTTTAGACCCGACCATGCTGTGCGGGCCAGGCACAATACCACACTTCCTAGTAAGGATAGCTCGCTAAGGTTTCATGATCAGCGCGGCTACCATATAGCAGATCAGTACACGAACTACTGTCTCCCCCTCTTGCCCCTTTCGGGTAAAGCTACCACAAACTAGAGTTTCTAATCAATTAACCAAGACCAGAGCCATGTAGTTCTTATAGTTGTACTATTTTTCTGGGTGGTTCTCCATGTTCCAATTAAGCACGGTGATCTTATATTGATGGAAGGTATAGCATAAATAAAACAAATTTAAGCATTGGTTCATTAATACCACCATACCCAGTTAGAGCAACTAAGCAAGAACTACCCAACATTAAAGTTAACCCAGGTTGATCAAGGTGTATGGATAAAACTAGGCACACCTTAAATAGGACCCATCATGTTTATATACTTAAAGTGCATAGCATATGTGTATTGAATATGAAAGTAAAGGTTGCATAGGATCAAGTTGTGATTAAGGGCACGACTTGCCTTCCTGAACTTGCTCTTGCTGCTCAAAGTCTTCGGAGCGTTGCTCTTCAAATCCCTCTAACTGCGATCCTTCTATGCGCACCAAACAAGTACATACAAACAAACAAAGGACTAAAATAAGAAACATTACATCAAGCAGTAGCAACAGAGCAAAACAAGACCATAAAGCTAACCTATGCGTCAACACGAACTCATAGGCGCAAGAATCACTTAAAACGGATTTAAAACGCTAAAGATATGAGCTAAACAAGGTTCAGGGACTTAACTGCGAGAAACTAAACTTCTAGGGGCTAAACTTAAAGAAACCAAGGGCTGAAACCTAATTAAACAAATTAATCAGGATGGTGGGTGGAATTTTACAAAAGAGTAGGGGCCTAAACAGAAGAAAAAGGATCTAAATCTATTACTTTTGAACTGCGCAGGACCTCGGGTGCAAAAACTGTAAAACTCAGTGATTCTTTAGCAAAAAGAACGAAGCGGTGGTGGGGCTCACTGGTTTTGACCTGGGTCAGATCCGATCTGGGCTGTCGGCGCTCGATCGGACAGCTGCGGTTGGTCGGGAGGAAGCAGGGTTGACTCGCTGGAATTGAGCGTAGCTCGACCGATGGCTCACGATTTTCGACAGGGACTGGCTTGGGGTGAAGCTGAGGGCGCGGCGAACTGATTCGGAGCGGTGACTGGAGCGGCGATGGCTCGGGACCGCGGTAGAGGGCATGAGAGCGCACGAGAAAACCTCCGGCAGGTTCCTTACCACGACGCGAACCTCCGCGCGGTGATCTTGTCGACGGCAAGGCGACGGCGGCGCGGATTGAAAGTGGCGGCGCTAGGCTAGGGTTGCGGGCGTGTGGTGGCAGCGCTAGAGCTTAGGTGCGGAGTTTAGGGTTTGATAAGGGGCTTCGGGGTGCGGCGGCTCGGGTTTTATAGCCCAGGAGGAGACGTTGGTGTGCGCGCCACGACGCGGGGGCGGTGCGGTTGGGCTCGGACTTGAGTTCGAGTCGGGCGCGGGTTGCAGCATGGTTGAAGGGATGACAGGCACGCCCTGCCTGTCATCGGGTGAGGTGGAAGGCGGGCGCGGGAGCGGGTTGGCGCGGAGGATGGGCCGGCTGCTGGGCCGCTGCGCTGCTACGAAAATGGGCCGAAAGGAAGAAAGAGAAAGAGAGAGAAAGAGAAAAGGTTTCCTATTGTTTAAAAGGGATTCAAACAAATGAATTCAAATATAAATTTGAATTCAAATAAACAAAAGTCAATGCAGCAGCATGAATGCAACAATTAATTCCTATGGTTCATTAATTAAATTTTAGAAAATTATTTGAATGCTTAGGAAATTAAATAAAACATTAGAAAATCCTTAAATCCCTAAACAAGCTCAAATAAATTCTAGAAAATTTTATTAATTTGCAAAAGTTTGAAAATTAGGGTGTTACAGTAGTTGGACTCACGTTTTGAAAAACAGGGAGTATATCTAAGACAGGCATTAATCATAGAGGACATAAAACAACATAGATGAATTTCATAAAATAGAATAAAGATGCAACATACATGCATAAAAATGATGAAACAGTACTGTAACAAGTCTGTCCAAATGATATTTTTAGATGATATGCACAGTGTTATGGGCGTGGATCAAGAGTTTGCTAATTAATCAGTAGAGATGATGTTTGACAGGGAGTCCATGGCCCACCCTGGCCTCAACTAAGCTCCAGCTCTGCATATGTAAATTACTAGATAAGCCAAACAGACATATTGATGATAGATAACTTAAAACAATTAATGATGTAAGGGAGAAACTTTGTGCTCGGATAGTTTGTTTACTTAGGTGATCAACCGGGGGCAAGTGAAAGCAGCACTAACAACAAAAGAAACAGAAAGGACAAAAACTGCCAGGATAAAGGTATGATACAAAGGCAAAGCTGGTGTTCTTATTTCATTTCTATGTCTTTTTCAATTGTAACCAAATATTGTTTAGGTACCATCCACAGATCCACTGCTGAAGTATAAACCTATGTTGCAAGATATCACCATACCAAGGCTCTCTCAGACTCTTAACTCTGCAAACCAATTGAGCAAAACACAATTAGTTTTGCAAGCTTTAAGAAACGTGCCTACAAGTCAGATTTCCATCTTTTCCTTCCAAGTAACAAACGAAAGGTGTTAGAACCAAATAAACAGGGCAAAATCTAGAAAAAAAGAATGTCTGAATGAAAAAACTCAAGTGAAATATATGTCAGACACTTAATGTGTAGTATCCTCACTAATAAATCAAGGATCACAGCAATATGCAAAGTCTGAATTATAGTGCAGTACCAGGAATATGCTAACTCTTAATGTTCAACTCTGAACTAGATTTTCATATCTGTAGTTTCTGATAGAGAAAATTTGAAGAGAAACACAAGGCATCTAGAAACTAAAAGAATAGTTTTTTTTTCAGAACAGGTTCTTTTGGGAAAGCTATTGGTGCTCACCAACAAATAAAACTCCAAGTTGATGGTGTGGATCTGCCGTACATTTTAAGTAGAAGGTATTTTATACAGAAAATGGAAGTGGCAGCTATAAGCTTATAACACCACGTAAAAGCTTCAGGAAATTAACACAGGAAACTCTAGCATTTCCAAGATTCTAAAGTTGCCACGCAACAAACGCTAGCCATTATATAACTTTTATTTTACATGGGAATAATAGTGATACCTTTTTACTATTCCCTCAAAAAAGGTCATGTTTTGAAGTAGATATGATCAAACTCCTAAATTTTGGCTACCAATACCGCTGATATTAGTTTTTAAAAAAATACCGCTGATATTTAGATTGGTGATACAAAAATGATATGTGCAGATTTATCTGATTTGTTTTTCATAATATTACAATCCCATTGGGTTTCAAAATTCATTATACAAGAATCAGCGGTCAAAGGTGTCTTCTGGAAGTGTATCGATGTCCAAAACATAACTTATTACTATCAAATATATGAGTTACAATTGTGTTGATGTCTAAACTAATAACCTTTTGTGACTGCAGGAGCACCACCTCTAGGCAGTGATATCCACGACTAAAGCTAAGAGCTAAGATTCCCTTGATCTACAAGCCTGATTTCATTAGTAACAAGGTACAATTACTTCATATATGGATAATCATTCCAAGAAATGAATAAGCAGTTACTTTAATGATAAGCTCAATGACTAGTGGAATGCGGAAGACAATTTAAACAACTTCACCATAATACTTTACTATGAGATCCCACTTTTCCGTGACTGTGTTAGTAACTGCTGGAACACGTGGAAGCAAAATGAGGAAAGATGAATGCCCCATTTGGCTACAACAGGCTCAAAGTAGTTGCATGTAAACCTATTTGATTTGCTTCTCACTCTTTTTACAAATAAGATTTAAAGCATTGATTGCAATGGTCATATTAGTTTGTCCATACACATGAAAATTAGGCATTCCGAATGACTTATTCCTCTAATATTTCCAGTACAACAACTAGCCACTCAATCTAAAAAGAACTTCGGTGAAAAGGGCCCATTTACACATCTGTCGGAAGAAATGGGTAGTCAGTATATCCAATAACTGGATCAGGGAGGTAAAATGTCTCTCTGTTGTACTTGTTAAGCGGAGCATCTATTTCGAACCTTCGAGGCAAATCAGGATTAGACAAAAATATGCGTCCATATGCAACCAAATCAGCATACCCAGTGGAGATTGCATTATTTCCATCCTCCCTATTGTAGCCTCCAGCAACAATAAATGTTCCTTTGAAAGCATCTCTCATTGGACGAAGACTGTAGGGTGTTTCAAATTTTTCACCAAGTTTTACCATCCGTGGCTCCACCACGTGGCAATAAAGGATTCCAAATTTATTCAGTGCATTTGCCATATACAGGCCTAGAGCTTCTGGGTTTGAGTCTGGTGCTTCTGAATAACTGGCAAAAGGTGACAGCCTTATCCCAACCTTGTCAGCTCCAATTTCATCAACTACAGCTTGAACTACTTCTAACGCAAACCGGCAACGGTTCTCTAAGCTGCCACCATATTTGTCTGTGCGATCATTGACCTGGTCCTTTAAAAACTGATCAATCAAGTAACCGTGAGCTCCATGGATTTCAACACCATCAAATCCTACACACCACATAGAGAGTTAATACTAGATTGCCCTTTTATTCAGGTATCAGTTAGGATTGCAGTAAACTACTAGATAGTTGTCGAAACTTAAGACATAATCCATATGAACATTTATGTGTTAGTCTCAACTGACCCTAATTCAATTGATAAATAAGTCTGAGTAAAGTAAACTGACATTTGTATATGCTTTGTAGGCTAATATTAACATTTAAACTGTGAAAAGGTACTTACCAGCTTCAACTGCATTTCTAGCAGCTACCCTGAAATCATTTACGATCAAAGGGATTTCATCGGTCTCTAATCGTCTAGGAGGTGCGAAAGTAGTCACATCTACACCATTGGCTCTCACTTGAGGTTTTAGTGGCTTATCAGTGCTTGAAATTGGAGCCTGTCCATTAGGTTGAAAAGCTGCATTGGAGCATTGAATATTTGTCGGTACAAGCACCGTAAAAGAGCTCTCATTAGAAATATAGTATGAGTGTGACAATATCATAATTTATGACAAGGATAACTAATGCTGTTATGAAGTCTTCATGGATAGTAGAAATATGGTATGAGTGTGCCGATATCATCATTTATGACAATGATAACTAATGCTGTTACAAAGTTTTCATGGATAATTGTGAACCTAATTTCCTTTCGATTTAACTGAACTACCATTAAATTTGGCTGTGCGAACAAGTTTGTATTAGAGGTTGCAAACTTACTGGAGTTAGAGACTCTTCCTACGTGCCATAACTGACAGAAAAATATCCCTCCTTTCTCATGAACCCCATGTACGATTGGCTTCCATGCTTCCACTTGCTCGTTTGACCAAATGCCAGGAGTATCTTTGTACCTTGTATGCAAATAGAACACATATCTTTTTCAGAAATCACTAAACTGTGAAAAAGAAACTTAACATGACTACATAGACTTTAAGAAGCCACAGCCTGATGATCTAGGTGACGCACCCTTGAGCAGTATCTGACACTCCGGTGGCCTCAGCAATTAAAAGGCCTCCTTTAGTTGCCCTCTGTTGATAATACAGTATGGCATGAGGCTGAGGAACATTGCCATAGGACCGCTGCCTTGTCAGTGGTGCGAGAACCACCCTAGAAACAAAGAAAAAGGAAATTCTTAGGACCAAATTAATCTTTCAAAATTGCTGATACACACGTCACACTTCCAGATTCAATGTACCTTTTCTTTTTATTTTTTTTGGACAATTACGGCAGGTGCTCTGCCTTATCATTATAGTAGAGAAGCATGGTGTTATGTACAGTCCTAGCAGTTGACCAGGGTGAACTAGAAGAAAAGCAAAACTACTGAAAGGAAATCAACAACTCTAATAGCATCATGAATCCATAGAGGATCATGTGCACTTTACATTGACGGCCTCAATTGCCTGTGTCGTTTGCAGCCACATTAGAGTTAGCAACCCGATAGGCGATGATGTCCTGCTTGATGATGTCAAGTAGTTGTCCTGAGTTCAGTGTTTTATTGTCGAAGACCCGACGGTAGCGTTCCTCCCATAGGTTCCAGGCAGTGTAGATGAGTACCTGTAAGTGCAGTTCCCTGGAAGATCCCCCTGCGTTCCTTTTCTTTTTCTCAAAAGAAATAAGAATAAGGTGGACTCGATTTGTCACAAAATAACTCTATTCCGAAACAATTCAACATGATGACACACATTCGGGACCCATATATCGATTCTGCGTACAGGAAAGCAACCCCACCCTCAACTTGCAAAAACGCGATTCATGATTGGATTGGAGAACCTACTCTCCCTATGAACAGCGGACGGCATCCAAATAATAAAATCGAAGAAAATCACAACATTAACGGGAGAACTACGTTCTTGTGCCGGTCATGGCTGTCATCTTCCTAATTGTTAGGGAGAAAGCAGCGCTACGCCGCTACCTAGTATTGCCGCTTTGACGCCCACATGAAACCCCCTCTTGCGCAACTCGCATGGACAGAGGATTCCCAACGAATCACTTCTTGGGGAGCTAATCACGCACCAATTGCTGATTGGGGATTAGGAAATTGGGATTGGTCCAACCAAAGAAGAGGGCATACCTGTGGGAAAGATCGAATTTCCCCATCTTGTAGGGGGTGAGGAGGGGGATAGCGTTGGCGCCGCTGTTGCTCATCGTCCCTCCCTCCTGCGTCGTTCGTCTTCTTCCCACAATCCCACTTTGCCTTGGCACCTCTCTTTATGCTGGCAAAGTTGGGTGTGATGAATGGTGATTGGTAAGCAAACGGAAGACGATGCCGGTCAAACACTTGCTAGAAAGCAACAATTGTTTGGTGGAAGCTGATTCAAACAACCTGGCGCATTCCCCAATAATTGACGGCAGGCAAGAACCGAGGTGAGGTCACTGATGTGGACAGACGATGCAGCGGAGGCCGGACGAAATTGCGAGAAGCCAACAACCGAGGTGAGGTCCCGAATAATTGACAGCTGATGTGAACCTGCTCTCCCTATGTGCCCGTTCACTCCGTAGTTTTTTTTTTTGTACTACTGATGATTGATGAATACTGACGCCCCGCTTCTGATGGGCAGCTAACAGCCAAGACCATCGTGAGCCGGGTCCAATAAGCCGTGTGTAGGTACTAGAAAAATTGGCCTGGCCCGGCCTAGGCCCTGGCCCAACTGCAGTTTAGATCAGGCTTAGGGCGCAACTTGTCCTTCCTATGCAGCTTCCGAAAGCTAGATAACTATATATGGCTTCCGATCTTTAAGATTCGTGCACGCAATATGAGCCGTTTGATCTGCTTCTTCTCCCTCCCTCCTCATCCGCTCTTGTCGCCGGGGAGGTTAGGGTTTCAGGGGTGGGGGTAAGAAGAAGATCGAGGTTAGGAAGGGCAGGGTCGAAGGCCGACGGTGGGCAGTGGGTGGATGGCGTGGTGGTGAGCTAGCCGCCGTTCGAGGCGGAGGACGAGGGGGCGGGGGTGGCGGCGAGCTGGGGAAGAAGGGGGGGAGGAAGGGCGAGGGTGGCTGATGGGCTTGGTGGGCTCTAGGCCACCGCTCCTATCCGGCTTCCACGAGCCAGATAGGAGCCCACGTACGAACTGCCCTAGCACGAAATTCCTATCCATCTTCCGCAAATTTTTTATCTCCCTCCTCTTTCTTTGAAGGATGAAATGTTAGCTCCTTTTTTTCTCAAATAGATGACATTTAAGTTTCCTAGGTAATGTTTCGGCAAATTTGCTTTGTTTTATGAATATTACTCTTTTATTTATTGCTTGAATCTTTTAATGAAGATGAAACTCTTGGAGCATTCAGATTGAGTGAATTACTATGCATGCGGTGAAGAATTACCCTAAGACCACCGAGTGATTGGAACCAAGAATTACTTCTGCACATGTTGCAAGACTTAAAGCAGCTTTATCGTCATGCTTTGATATTAACTTAGGCCTGTTTGGTTTCACATGCTTATGCATAAGCAACTTAAAATAAGCAAATAAGTTGCTTATGAAACCAATCACTCTTGCTTATGGGATTGCTTATTATAAGCAAATAAGCAACTCTTGGGTTGATTATGGTTGCTTATGGGGACTATTCAATGCACTTTACACCTCTTGCTCTTATTGAATGCCTGGTTGCCCTCCCTCTCTCTCAATGATTAGGGGCAAACATGACAATATCCACCTCATTCAATGCTTATAAGCAAGGGTATCCAAACAGCTGAACTAAAAATAAGCAACTCCAAATAAGCAACTTTAAGTTGCTTATAATAAGCAACTCAAACCAAATAGGCTTTTAATAAAATTAATGTCTCCCGCAATGGGGCACGGGGCCTCCCTCATGCTGTCGCCCGGTAGCCGCGAGGAAGGCTGCGGTGGGGATTTCTTCATCGGGGCAACGCGCGATGCGACACGACAGGGGTGGGGAGGCACGGCGTGGCCAGGATGGCTTGGATCTGGCACTTCCGCAGGTGGATCCAGCTATCTCACACCTGGATCTACTGTTCTTGCTCCTGGTCCCTGTAGCTCAGGCGACGCGGCTGTGCTGCGACTCTTTCGGTGCCGTGGCAGTCGACCTGAAGGTGGTGATAGAGCAGCTTTGCGGCAATCTCATCCGGTATATTCAAGGCTGGATCCAGTATCTCCTTTCGGATCTATACGGGGATATGCCGTTCCTGCTATTGTATGGGTTTGAGCAACCTTGTGCCCGAATCCCGTGACCAACACCCTTCCAGTCGAACCTCATCAGTGTGCAGTAGGGTGGCAGCATAGTCGGAACTCATTAGATGTGTGATAGGGTGGCAGCATGGTCAACTTGGCGCGGTGTCAGCCATGACATGAAACATGCATTTACGCCTTGTCGGGACCGTCTCTTTGCCCTAACACACGCATCTATGCCTTGTCGTGACCGGCTCCCTACCCTAGCGCGGTGGGCGTGAGTCGTGGCGGCGGCGGATGGCTATCGATAATGATGGCCTGCAGCCGCGAGTGTGCTCGGCACCAACAGCAGCTCGATGAGGTACCTTTCGTATGTTTTTCCTCAGGCTGCTACTGGCATGGCATGGTGGAGGTCGGGGTGACAGCCTTGTCGGTGATGCCTACTGGTGCCGCTACCTCCTTAGAGGCGACTTGTTTGTATCTCCCCGTATGGTCATGTTTCGATCTTTGGGTGTAAACCTAACCCAATACTTGGGCCGATGATGATGACGCTACCAGGGTCATGTTCTTCAAGGCATTGTTGTGGAGATCCATTTGGTGTTTCGACATTCTCTGTTCTTGCTCAACTGCTTGTATAGATGTTCAGATGGCCCGCAGCCTGGCAGCCCGCCCAGGAGCCTTTTTTTCGCCCAGTCCAAGCCCAGCCCGACATGATGGCTTCCGTGCCCATGCTAGCCCAGCCCGCTAGTTCGTGTTGGGCGTGGGCCGCCACCTGGGGTGGCACGACCCGTGAAATAGCATCCGGCCCGATGTCGGCCTACAAAACAATCCACCCCCATATGTAACCTCCAGAACCCTAGCTGGCTCTCCTAGATGGCCGAAATACCCAATCCGCCAACCCCCCACACTGTCACCTCTCTCTCGCTCGCTTACTCGCTCTCCCCCTCCGCAAGCTCGTGGCTCGCCCCTCCCCTCCGACCTCCGCTCTGGCCTATTCTCGCCTGCTCCGCTCTGACCCAGCAGCCTCCATCGCCGCCATCTTGCCCGGCATCCCCAGCTGCACGCGCCGGCCTCACACGCGGCCGCGGTCGGGCTGAGCTTCCTGCCACGCCCGCTGTCGCTCGCCATCGGGCCGAGGATGCCGCCTCGCCTCCAAGAGCCGTTGTTGCTGCTCTGACGACCTCCCGACGCCTGGCCACCGTGCTCCCCTTCCTCTCCCTTCCTTCCCACGGCAAGCTAGCCTGACGGGTAGGTCGCCGGCCGTCGCTCCCCCTCCTCTCCCTTCCACCTCGTGCGGATCTACGGTGTTGCAGCTGGTGGTGACTGGCGGCGCAATCTCCGTCAGCGGCCAATCGCGGGCGCAAGGACGGCATGAGCTCGACGGCCTCCACGTGCCAACCGTACTGGCCTGACACAAAATGGGCTTGTGGGTCCAGGCTTGGGCCATTGGTGCAACCCATGGGCTGGCACAGCCCGACACAGTGGAGGCGTAGTGCCGGGCCTAGCCCGACATGAAGTTGACTGAGCCTAACTGGGCCCTTGCCAGTCCGGGCTAGGCCGCCCGTTTGGACATCTATAGCTGCTCGTGGGTGATCTTCCTACATCGCTTTGAGGTTACCTTTGGAGGAATATATTGGCTGCAATTCATTAACGTAGCGAGAGGACATAAGTGAGACTGTCCGTTTGACAAGAAGAAGAATTGAGGCTTTGGACATTTTTCGTCAAGAGTGGATGGATAAGTAATATTAGACATTGCTTATAATTATTCTCTTCTTATGTATTCTTCCTCCTTGCGCCACATGCAAATATTAATAATCATGATTTGGCTCCAAATGTTCATAGTAACTATAGAAAAAAATAATGAAGCCATATATATACCTCCACGGGCTAATCAAGCATATGTTTTGTCCCATATTTTATCACAAAAATCTGGTATTACTCATTCTGTATCTGAAGTTCATGTTAGTGATGTTCCACAAAGAACTATGCCACATAGAGTTTCTACATCACAACAGAAAATCACTTCTGATGAGTGGGATGAAGAACTTGCCAGTCATAGAAGAGATTTGGCTAAATTGATAAAAAGTTATTTACTTGATAACAAGAGGAAGAATGATTCAAATTTGAGCAATAGTTCAGTTATTACAACGACTGGACCAAGTAATGCATATTCTGAATCAGTTACACCAAAAGAACCAAGCTTAGTTGTAAAGGATTATGTTAAACATATGAAAACAGCTATACTTGATTTTTCTAAAGCCGAAGGCGTTGTGCATTTTTCTAGTGATTATCACATCATTAAATGACAAGTTCCGTTTGAAAAAAGTTTAGAACATCGAATTGTTGAAGGACATAACAATGGAGGCAATAAGGAAACAGTGGCATGCCAACAGTCAGTGATTTCTAGCAACCCTGGAAGCACCGGTCTGACCAGTTCCATAGTCCGGACCGGTCCATGCAGAATGTGGATGTGGGCTGCCATCAAGAGGAGAAGCACGATATCATCCACATCAAGGTTTCTCGCCTCTCCATTATATTTGATAAGGTATGCTTTGCAAGTAATTCCCAATCATATCATATATCTTCAGTTAATTCATCTATTAGTGATTCTATCATAAGTAATTCCAAAAGATTGATTGAGGATGGTAATTTACTTGCTAGAAGTAGTATGCCTTCCGATTGTCTCAGCCAATGCATTGTGAAAATTAGAAAGGCTGGTAATAGTAATACTTTGGCATTTAAATTTTCTCCATCATCATTACCAAAGTTTTTCTCTACATGGTTTGCTTGTGGTCATTCTGGATTCAGAAGCAAAAGATCAAAACCGAGAGTCATTGTGAAATCCGATGCTAATATAGTGATAACTCTGAAACATCGAATATGAGAAGTACAAGGAAAGGTATAGCTGAATGGATCGGTGGGAAATCTAAATCATTTGCTTGCCTGGCCTTAAAGCCTTCTCCACAAAAGCATCAATTAGAAAAAATAAAGTATACATTTGATTTGACTTTGTGTGATGATCTATTTGATATCTTGCTAGAGAATAATTTCATTAAACTATTTCATCACAAAGTTATTCCATCACCTCTTGAATTAGAAGATCGAACAAGAAGATTGAAAGTATTGCAAGTGTCATAATTCATTTGATCATAATACTAGCAATTGCAATATATTTTGCCAACTTTTACAATCGGCCATTAATACCGGACGATTGAGATTTTCTCAAATACAAGAGGATGACCAGTTGACTACAATTGGTCTTGATGGCAATAGATCATTGAATCGGTTAGAGTCAGCCGGTTCATCTAAAGATCCAAACTTAATTGCCAAAGAGAAAGATTTGAAGCTCCCAAGTGATGAGAAGGACATCGTCCATGGCTTGCAAGTTCAAGAAATTATCGAGGACGATGAGCCTATCAAAATCCCAGAAGTTACTCGGGGCACACAGATTTTGCTCCATCAAATTAAGAACCTGTTACTCCTATTGTGTTGGGCGAACATGTCAAACCAGTTGAGTTTGAAAAGTTTAGAAATGTGAGACCTGAGCGGCTTGTAGTGAATGGAGGTAAAGATCATGTTAAGCACAATGGTAAAAAGCCGAAGCTCACTTTTGATGAACTTCTAGCTAAATATAAAAAAGGTAATGAGGCTATGTGTGCTAATCGGTCAAGTGATGTTAAACCATCAAGATTGCCTCCTAAACTTAATTCTGGGAATTGGAATTGACAAAGGAAAAAATTTCATTCAGCAACATCATATTCTCCTTTTGGGCCATCAATGCCAGTTTCATATGCTCCACATCCCACTAGTTTTCATCCTTACTCATCTTAGGGGTGGAGTGATCCATGGGCACATACTCCTTCATATTTTAGACCATATCATGTAGAGTATGCAGCTCCAAGAGAACCATCATGTGCAAGGCAGCCATATGTTGAAAATGACCGTGTTGAGAAAAAGGATGGTCTAGTGTTCAAAAGAAGAAAAGGGTTGTCAAGCAAATTTATCAAGTGAAAAGAGATGGTCGCAAAGATAAGAGTTCATATCTAAATTCAATTATTGGAAAGTCCATTAATGTGTTAAGCACTTCGGCTACTAATGGCAAAGGAAAGGAAAAATCAGCCGTTGATCCTCTAAGTGCCAAATCCGAACAAAAGGAGTTGAAAAATCAAAAAATCAAGGGAAAATCGCTGCTGTCCAAAGCTGAAGCAAAGCCAAGCCATGCACTTGGTTTATTAAATTGGTAGAAGAAGTTATAGAAGCTTAGTGCTCAAGAGCTGAGAAAAACGAATATGGCATGGGGTCCTAAAAGAAGCATTCATATTCAAAACAAGGATGATGCTCAAGCAAAAGGAGAAGAAAAGATACGAAAGATAATCTCCAAAACTGAGGTTTGCACCAAATCATCAAAATTATTGGTCATTACTTCATCCATTTGCTTTACAAATGCCATATATGCCTATGTCTTGGAATTCATCCTTGGATATGTTTGGTTATCCCTCACACTCTTATTTTGATTCTTGGTCATATGGGTCTTTATGTCATATAGGGTTATCACCAAGTTGCTATGCATATTGATTAAATTGCAGTAGGTGTTGCCATTAATTTTCAAAAGCCGAAATGTTTAGTTCCTAGAGATGGTTTTAAATTCTTGAATTTATATATCTCTCTACACTTTTATTTCGGTTGTGCATACTCTTATGGATTGATTCATTATGGATGATATTTTATTATCGCCCTTGGCAACACATATGGCTGATGAATACCTTTGATCATTGTCCTAAAGTGATAGCTTCTCGATGAGAGATCACTTATGACTTTGTTGATGGCTTAAATGCTCAAGGGGAAAGATATTAGCAAAAGGAGTAATTTACCATCATGGAGTTTGTATTTACTAAATTAGCTTGCAAAGTGTTTTTGATCATTGTCCTTGGCAACACATATGGCTGATGAATACCTTTGATCATTGTCCTAAAGTGATAGCTTCTCGATGAGAGATCACTTATGACTTTGTTGATGGCTTAAATGCTCAAGGGGAAAGATATTAGCAAAAGGAGTAATTTACCATCATGGAGTTTGTATTTACTAAATTAGCTTGCAAAGTGTTTTTAAAATATTGGTGTTGTCTTTATTTCACCAAATGGTGTTGTTTTGAGAGATTTAGCCGGTTGGAGTGTTTAGAATCAATGATCAAGCCGAATATGAAATTTTTCTATTCGGGCTAGAGATTTTGGAATCCATGGGTGGAAAGCATGCAAAAATATCTAATGACTCGTTGCTGGAGGTGCAGCAAGCATTTATGTTTAAATGAGTCACTATATGTTTTTCTTGATATAACGTGTCATGTATCTAGGCACGAAAATTCAGAATTAGCACTCTGGAACAATGAACATCAGGCCATAGTGTCCAAAAAAGACATTTTCTTAAGAAAAATTTGATGTTAAGCAATGCCAAGGGCACATCCTGGACATACCGGTTTGATCGGAATCCTAAACCGATCTGACTGGTATGGCTACTACTTTGGCTATTCAAGTTTTAGAACTTGGTGAAGCTGAGGTTAGTAGCTAATGGAGAAAGTTTGTTGTTGGCTATTTGCATAATCCAAGATACATTGAAAGGCAAGTCAAAAACAAACAAGAGGGGTTCAAGAGTAATCTAGCCATCATCAATTCCAAGGTTATTGTGTCATGTTCACCTTTTGAGCTGATTACTCACCATATTTTATTTATGGTCAAAATAACTTGTGGATGCGATATTAAATCATTTTATCTTTCTTCATTCTCAATTTGAGAGGTATTGCAAAGACCAATTGACATTATAGCAATTTAGTTGGTTTATGCATTCACAATAGCTCACAGGTGTGAGAAACTTTGAATTAGTATTTCAAAAATCCACAGCTGAGATGGTGTGAGCTCAGGCTTGTCTCACTCACACAAGATGTATAAACAACAACAACAAGCTGAATTCTTCATATTGGGTAGAATCAAGTGATATGGCCGATAGACACTATCATCCTTAAAAGTTGAACATGGTTGATGCACTTGTGCTCTACATTGTTCCTGTGCAGTTTTGCTTCTGATAAATATTTCTTGGTATGCAAGTTTTACCAAGAAATAGGAGGGCATGTGTTAGAGACCGAAATTGGCATCATAGGAGTTTGCTGTCTGAATCTGGGTAAACTGATCTACAAACCGGTCAGACTGGTTTTACAAACATTTTCAAATATCTAATTGGACTTCACCATTGCGTATATCTCGTCGAGGCGATTGAAATGCATATGTAGAACGTCCAATTTGGAGTTTGGATGAGAGAGTTATGGCTCTGGCAAGATTTAGTCCTGTGCAGACCGGTTTGGACGGGCGGTCTGACCGGTTTGACCAGAATAATCCAAGTTAGGAGTTGTATTTTGACATAAGATTTGTGTAATCTTCGACTCCTACTGGGGTAATACCTCCCCACACTATAAATACAAAGGACCACAGCTGATTGAGGGCAACCTAATCGAATCAAACAACTATGCATTTACCTTTTATCTCCTAAACCCTAAATCTCTTCCAACCACCATGCTATTCGTCTACTTATCTCCACGATCAGAGATGATGTCCTAGGCTTGCTGGTCGACCTAGGGCACACCGGCAACGTCCATGCCCTGACGGGGTCCCTTCCGGACGAGAGTTTCGACGACCTTTGCTAGTTTACTCGTAAACTAATCGTTCTTCGCCATGCAAGTGTGTTGGTTATCCCTTTGCTAGTTTGCTCGTAACCCTAGCCGTCCTCCATCACGTAAGCGTGGTAGTTATCCCTTCGGACGATCGATCCAGGCAAAACCCTAAGAACCGGTCCAACCGGGTTGCTCAACCGGTCTGACCGGTCAACGTAGCTACCCTGCCATTCGGTTCGTTCGCGACCCGCACACTCTAGTGCTTTCGTGTGTTGACCCTAAATTTACACCAACAGGAGGCATTTTGTGCTGGGAAACAAGTGCTAAAGACTCTTCTTTTTTTTTATATTTAGGGCAACAAGTGCTAAAGACTCGATAAACGTTGAGAAGGCCTTCTTGGCAAGGCAACGTCTGCAGCTATCAAGAAAAGGTGAGCGCGAACAACTTTTATGATTTCTCCCACAGAGAGATTATTTTCGATAAACCGCATCTGATCTACAGTTTGAGAGGAAGCCCTCCAATCTAGTTCAGATGAAAGGCCAGCCAATCCGTCAGCAGCCGGACAAGAGCAGATGCTATACGACATGTCACAACCATGTCTCCGTGTGTTTCAGGAATCAGGAAGAAGGTGCATCTGCCTGACTTCTTTTTCTCTGCTTTCTCTTCAAGTTTCAAACACTTCAGTGGTTCTTCAAGTTTCAAACACTTCAGTGGTTACAAAAGAAGTATCACAGATAAATTTTCGATATTTAGGGCGTGATTGGATAGGATTCTATGGGCGATCTAGTCATTTTAATCGAGCAAACCACACAAACGCTATGATTCTGGTTCGATTCCATGCGAATCGTCCCTCCCGTCGCTTCGGCGAAAATCCCACAATTCCGCACCCCTCCCCTCCCTCCCGCAACCCGCCTCCGGCCCCAGCTCTGCCCCCAGCTCCGACCGCCGCTCCCTCACGCGGCCCTCCAGCTCCGGCCGCCGCTCCCTACTCCGGCCGCTGCTCCCTCGCGCCCCGCCCCCCACTCCGGCCGCCACTCCCTCGCTCCGACCGCCGCTCCCTCACGCGGCCCCCCAGATCCGGCCGCCGCTCCCTCACGCGGCCCCCAGCTCCGGCGTCGTCGGCGCGCCCCCAGCTCCCCCGGTTGAAGCACCGCATGTGGAAAATCGTCGGCATCGGGGATGAGGCTGAAGCATCGGGTGAGGCTTTGTGAAAAAAAATCGACAACACCAAACCCTTTGCTTCTCCTGCCAACTATTCTTGAGGCAGCGGATTCTTGTGCCACCAAGCTTCTTGGAAAATCGATTCACAGAGAAGCTGAAACAAACATGCCCTTAGGGGATCATTTGTGCTGGAACATCCACAGAAATTGAACCAGAACTCCAAGTGACAAATCTAGATATCCATTCTTAAAAGGCAGACATGCATATATCCATTCTTAAAAGGCAGTTTCCTTACACATGCAAAACCTTTCCAGATGCAAATGCTTATTTTCACAACTCGAAGTGACAGGTACAAAGCTCCTAGTAGGAGGATCTCGGCATGGTAGCCTAACTGAGCTTGCAAAAGAACCAACAATATAACTTGACAATACGGATATCTAGGGCTCTAGGCCTAGAAATAGTAGTTACTTCCCCTGTCCAGCTGAAATGGCACTTGCTGTATCATCACCGATCCACTGTAGTTCAGAATCCCGTCCTGCTAAGTTATCGGTAGGGAAAAGATAAGGCGGTCAGTAATGTGTTGGCATCTCCCAAGATGCTGTCTTGTCAAAATTCAAAATATTTCTGAATAACATGTTGGTGTAAGATTGTGTATAATGCGTGGGATGTGTTACTTTGAGCCTCCTGGGCTGATTATATAGGAATACATGGCTTAGAGGGCAAGTAGCCTCTCCTAAAGATAAGAAAGGTTATCCCAGGATTACGATCAATCCTAAACTAACCATATCCGGAGTTGCCTAATATACTCTAACATCCTCCCGCAGTCACAACGGGAGTGCGCAGACGATGAGACTGGAGAATAAACCAAAGAGAGGACATCCCCCGTAGTCGCAACCGTCGATGCGTCGCAAATGTTGTGGCTGTAATGGGAGCCGAAGAGGCTTGTCAAGCAGATGGGAGCCCCTTAGTGACGAAGTAGCCGAGGTTGAGGTAGACGTGGTCGAAGCCGTGGAGAAGGGCGCGGGTCCGAAGCATCAGCGTAGGCGCCCGAATACACAAAATCAACAGCTTCTTGCCAACAGGTTTAGCAGGACGATGAGCCGACTGTGATGGTAGATGGTGCAATTAAAGAGTGCAAATGTATCTTCCTTCAGCAACATCGGCGCCATTGTCCACGAGCGTGCGGCAATAGGCGCGGACTCGGATCGAGAGCCAGCATGACGAGGACCAACAGCATAGGTGGCGCCACAGTCTGGAAGGGCAACGTCACCGGTGATGGTGGCTTGACCACGAGCGTTGCCGCTGCAGCCTGAAGGGTGCAATGACAACCTCATCCTCGGAAGTGTCGAGGTTGAAGCAACGACGAACGGCAGGGCAACGCAACCCGATCTTTTGATCGGGAAAAAGAAAAATAGCAGCAGCAAGACGAACCTTGGGTTACAATCTCGGGTGCCCCTAGCATTGCCCCGTCCCCACCCTTATCTCTTCCCCGGTCAACACGGACAAAGGGGAATAGAAATCAGGGAGAGGAGGAACCAGCCATTCTGCCCTCCCGGACTCCATGGCGGCGCACCCGCCCTCGACTGATGTGAGGTCCGCGCTCAGGTCAGGAGGACCCAGCAATAGGGCACCGGTGGTTAGGGGAAGCAGCGTGGCCGCTTGCGGATTGGGAGGTGTCTGGCGGCGAGCAGCAGGGGGCAGCGAGATAGGGCGAAGCCCCCACGGCGCGGCAACCCACCAACGAGGTGGAGGAGCAGCGCGATGGAGGGCGTGAGGTGGAGCGGGCCAGGCAAGGCACCACAACCCGACAACAACGGCATCAGACAGCGTGGCCGGGCTGCCGCCCCGGCGGCTCCAACAGCGGCTGCAGGCGGCACGGCTGGACCGGCGAGGGAGGGGCGTTGCGCAGCCATCGGACTGTAACAGCTGCCAATTTAGTCATCTAAGTGACTTTGAAGAATTAAAAGCAAATTGAGAAGAAAAGAAAAAGAAATTGGCCGAAAATCAAATTCGGGTCAAATTTGACCGAAATTTGAATTTTGAATTTGAAATTCAGAAAAATTCGGCAAAAATGTGGAATGCAAGTGTAAGAGTAAATAGGACTTAAGAATCAAAGATTTGGAACAGAAATGGTGCTAAATAGCTCAGAGAAATTAAAGAAAGAAAAAGGAAAATGGAGTTTACTGTTCCTCGTCTGAAAATAAGAACTCAGAAAAACAGCAGCAGAGTCTGTTTTCAAAATTGAATTCTGAAGAATTTTCCAAATAAGTGCATCAGGACAACTATACCATATTGAAGTATGAACTTTGTACTACAAGATTTGGATGTTGTTGGCCAGGAACATGGAAGGGAACAATTTCGAAATGTAGCTCAAAGTCAGCACATTGTCACAGTTGACTGTCACCGAAAATGGTTAAGTCTGAAAACCAACAGCATAGGGTCGACTTTGGGCTTGGATTCAGAGCAATGTAGATTAAGAGGGGTAGGTGTTCTTGAGCAAAATGGAACCTTGGGATGTTGTAGAACACATTTGGGAAGAAATTAGACTGAAAGAAGAGGAATTGGATCACAAAATTCAGCTCCAAAGTGAAGCAAGTGACACTGTCAGTTAACTGACGAGCTGAATATCAGTTTCAGTAAACTTCAGAGGAACCCGAGAAACAAATCAAAATTCAGCTGTATTTGATGATTATCTCGGGTCAGAGCCAAAATAAAAGGTGCAGGGTTCGAGTTTATCTCCAACTTCTGTTAAGGCACTTGGGGACCGTTGGATTGAAGATCGGCCGTAATTTCGCTCTGAAGTCACGGGCGTTAGAAGAAGAAAAGAGGAGCGGTGATAGAGCAGCGGGACGTGTCGCCGCCGCCGTCGTCGGTTGCTCGCCAGCGCAGATAGCTAGGCCACCTCCTCACCACATAAGCCTATGGGTAGGCCACGGTGTCGCCCATGCGCGCGGTGAACGCTTGAATAACTACTGCTCCCGCGCCGCCGTTTCTACCGCTATATTTTTACCGCCGCCGCTCCTCTATCAAGCACCGCCGCCGAGCAAAATTCCACCGCCACACCGCAGCTCCCGTCGATTCCTTCCGTCCACACCTCCGCCCACACCCCACCAGTAACCCTAGCAACTTGTTGCCTAGCTTCTTCGCCGTCACGCCTTGAACCGCCGCCGCTTCTGTCCGCCATCGCCGCGCCGCCCGCTCACGGTGAGCCCTACCTTGCGTTACTCCCCTTCCTTCTTAAGTAGTCGTAGGCAAGTCCTTAGGGTCCTAGGATGGTGTAAGGGTAGTTGTTTGAGTAGGTTGTGCCGTCGTCGTGAGTAGTCACGACCGGCCGAAGGTGTCGCCGCCCGCCGCCGTGGAGGGAATGGCTCCGGCCGTCTCCCGAGGAGCTGTTGCCGCGCACGGGTGTATGAAGGTGTAGAGGTGCTGTCCTGACCCAGCTTCGCCGCCGGTGGGGCGCCGGCCGACGAGTCGCGCCGCCCCCTGTTGCGCGCGCGTTTTGGCGGGAGGAGGAAGAAGCGCCTGGAGCAGCAGGCCCGCGCGTCAGAGAGACGGGGAGTGAAGGAGGCCGGGGTACGGGCGTCTTTGGGCCGACGCAGTAGCAGCCCAAGAAGTCGGGGGCGGTCGGCCGGAAAAGAAAAAGGCCGGAGGCCCAGAGCAGCTGGCAGGCCGCGCTCGCGAGAAAAGAAGAAAAGAAAGGATGGGCCGTTGGGCCGAAGTCAGACCGGGAAGTGAATAGGAAAAAGAAAACGGCCCACGGGGCCCGTAAGAGGAGAAAGAGGCCGGCGGGTAGAAAGGAATAGGGATAGGTGGGTCCGCGCCGTGGGGCCCAGTGCGCATGAGAGGGGGTAGAGTTAGGCTGAGTAAGAAAAGTTTTTCCGGGTGATTTTCGGGAAAATTAGATTTCCTTTAGGAAAGTAATTAGTTTAAATCCGTTTTACACCATTTAAATCACAGAAATTTCTAGGAGTGTCCAAAATTAGTGAAACCAATTTTGTTAGGCTTGTTTTATTTTCCTTTATGTATTAAAATTTTTACACCCTAGAAAAATGATAAAAATTCGGGTATTTATTTAATGCCTTCCTTTTAAGGTAATTAAATAAATACTTAATATTTATAAAATGTATAAAATAGGAATAACATTTTCTTAATCACAAATTATTCTTAACTCATAGGAAATTAGGTTTCCAAGTTAGAAAATAATTATAACTTTTTCTAAAAATAAAAGAAAAAGCCTTAAGGGGGTTAAGTAAGAAAAATAAAATTGTGGGTTAATCTTTTTGGGTTTATGTGTGTTGGCTTGCAACTTTATCATGATAGGTTGTATGGTCCTTGTTGGCTTGCAACTTTATCATGAAGGAAAGTTGTATAGTCTTTTATTCAAAATTTTGCATTTCTAACCCCTGCATGTATTATGCTATAGATCCCGAAGCACCAGAAGGAGAATATTCGGAATTTTCAGAAGGACCTTCGGAGTTCGAAGAAGTTTTTGAATTAGTCCCCTGTGAAGCCAACCCGTCAGAGAATACTAACTTTTTAAACGAACAAGGCAAGCCCCGGTGCATTTATACCTATCTATTTTGAAGTCGTTATTTCATGTGTCTAATTATCGGTTATTTGCTTTATGTATGCACTAAGTCTAGGAGTTGCTTGAAACCTATTCTTGTGTATGATCATGCCTTGTTTTAAGGACATCTTTGCCACTTGTTCAAACCTTAGAAGATAACCCAAGTCTAGAAATGCTTAGTTGCTTAAATGCTTGGTTTACCAACCTTAAGGAAAACTTTTGAGTCATACATGTTGCTTATGGAAGATAACTTGGAAAGTTGAAAGCGGACAGAAACTAGAGGTGTAGTTCTGTCTGCTAGATTAATTTGGTTAAGGCCCGATTCGTTGTCTTAACATTTGATCAAGTGATAAGCATCTGATCACTTACTGGGTATGGGACCAGTAAAGCCCAGTAGGTTAGTAAACTCTATGATCAGGAATACTTCGTACCCGCGCTTGACGTGCTGGAGATTGGCAGGGGTGTAGCCTGAAACTCACATGGTGATCGGGCCAGACGTGGGGTCCCATGTGGGGGTGCATCCCTGGGTCCGGGTAGTCGTATTCCTAATCATTGATTTTGCTAATCGAGAGGTTGTTAGATACGACCTGGACAGTCGTATAAAGCTGGTGATCAGGGTACTCTCCTGCAGGATGTAAATGGGTCCGGATCACCGCAGTTCTCGGTTATGAATGCACTTGATCACTGTTGAGCATCGTAGTATCAATTCATGCAATATATATTTATACCTTTGGTTGATGCTTGATGTATGACTTAACATATATGGTTGTTTTTACTTTCTGTTATCATTTAGAATGGTTAGGTAATAACTTAACCCAATTAAAAGATAAAACTAAGGCATTAACCATAGTAAGCTTTTCGGCAAAAGTTATGATAGCCAAACTCACCCAAAAGCTAGCATGCATTCCAAAGAAAACTATTATATTGGTTAGTCGGGTAAGACTTGCTGAGTACCCCGTACTCAGGGTTTTCCCCTTGTGGCTATCTTTTAGAAGCTCCGCAGGAGTCTACAGAGGAGGAGACCCCGAAGTCCTAGGGTATTGTCCTGAGTCTCACAATACCCCTAGAGAAGAAGTTTTACATGCACCTCTTCTCCTGAACTGTTTATGTTTAAATCTTAGAACTCTGTCTAACACTGCACCGCTAAGTTTGCTTCAATCTATGTTCTGTAATAACTCGTACCTTCTATATGTATGTAAAAATGTAATGTTTGTTGATGTTATCCCATCGCGGATACTATCCTGATGTATGGCTATGAGACACGTCGTGGATCCTTCGAGGAGTCCTGGAGACACTCGACGGACTACCGGACTTATGCTGTTTTAGGTGCGTTTCGGATAATTGCTGTTCCGACAGCGATTAGGCGCACTTAAACCAGCTTAAGTTGGGCGGTTCCGCCACACGGACGCCCCCAGTTGTGCGGTGGTTGGCTCGGCGCCCCCACGGTTCTCCGCAGCCACGCACTCGCGCTCAAGTGCAGCAAGATCGTGCTCAAGGGCAGCAATGGTGGCGGCCCTGGAGGAGTAGATGGGGGTGCAAGGCCAGACGCATGACAGGGGCGGTGAAGACGGCGGCGCTCGCGGCGGGCCCTGGCAACGATGGAAGAGGTAGGTCCCTCCGCTGCTGGTTGACCACAACGGCGTGACAGATTAGATAGATCGACCGCGCATCCTAAGAGGGCGCTGCCCCCGGTGGAGATCGATCTCCCCGGGGGCAGCGCGAGGGTAGTAGAAGTCGGAGGCCTAGGATTAGCACCTAGACTCGTGATATCATGTAAGATTGCGTATAATGCGTGGGATGTATCGCTTGAGCCCCTTGGGCTGATTATATAGGAATACATGACTTGGTGGGCAAGTAGCCTTTCCTCGAGATAAGGAAGGTTATCCCAGGATTACAATCAATTCTAAACTAACCATATCCGGAGTTGCCTAATATACTCTAACAGTTGGGTTGAGAGGGGCTTTGAAGATAAGAAAGATATATTGGTCCAATTGCAAAGTAGCAGAAATATAGGTTGCCCTTTATACAAGTTTAAAAAGATTAGCTCGCTAACTCGTCTGGATGATCCCTAAATCCGTGCACAATCTTGAACTAAATCCCATATCAGGTACATTGATCTTCCAAACAGTGATTTTTTTTTTGGGTGCTGGAACATTAGAGTTTAGAAGTACCCTCTCCTGAAGCGTATCATTGGCAGCCTGCAATATGCCTTCCTGCAAAACATTGGTGTATATGTAAGCTCGAGTTTGTTACAGGAACTAAAAATGTACACGCTGACCCAACCTTGTTCCTCAGCATCTCAATCTCCGTAGACAAGATCTGCATCTGCTAACCATATAAAGCCAGTATATTGCAACTTTGCAACTACCTTTTACAGAAAATTTCCTTCTGTACTGAAAAGTGCATAAACCTTACCTTTTGGGAACAAATGTTTTGTACCCATATTTCAAGGTTTCTTTCGAGGGCGTAGAGCTCATCAAGACTCATGTATCACTCTCTCCATACATGTACCTGCATTGATGTGCTCAAATTTTCTCATCAATCTCTCATACTCAACAATTGTTCACCAAACCCTAAAAACTATGCATTTTCTAGCAAAACCTTTTACGGATTCTTGGTATGTAACACATCCCATTAGCTCCTGTTATTACGTTATTATATTGCAGGCGCATTATCTTAGTTTCAGTTTCCTTTTCTAATGTTGCATTATGTATCATTGTTTCAAGAGCAACATGAATGCATGATCATTAGTTTTACTATGACAAGTCTGTTATTTCTCTTACAGAGACAGCGTTCTTTATGTTGTTTTATGATATACATGTAACACAGCTCATTTACCTTAAGTCCTTCCGAAGTAATTCAATTTCATGTGTTAGCGCAAGTACCTCTTGAGGTATTGCCTGCAATAACAAAGAACATCACCATTTAGTACAGTAATTAAACTCCGCATATTGTCTGTTACCAATATGTGCACTTCAGAATTGAAACAATCATGCCATATGAAACTTTGTTAGCACCACTGATGAAACAGATGACAGACACATTCGTGCTCAGCAAAAGTTGCCTCACTAATCATACCTACAAGGTTTCAGAGAAAGTCCTTCCTATGCATGGAGCTACATAACTTGATCTACACTCCTAGTCTCTGACCTGAGGTTTCATCTTTCTGCTACTTTCACCTTTCATTTCTCCATAGGCAGTCTTGTACCTCTCAATCAAGCCTTGCATGTTCCTAATGTACACATTCAGCAAGTGTAACTTTTGCAAAGGTAAACATGAGGTAGAGAATGTTTCTTCAAAAAAACAAACATGAGGTAGAGAAAGAGATACTGACCCATTGGTGGCGAGCTCATACATCTTGCCATGAGGGGAGAACACAATAACACCTATATCAGCATCACTTAGAACAGCTAACTCATTGGCCTTCTTGAGCAGGCCCATCCGCCGCTTGCAGAAGGTTACCTGCCTATGCACCGGGTTCTCTATCCTCCTCATGTGGATCTTACCTCGAGCCATCATTAATATTATCAAGTGTTTTTTTCTTGTTTTGTGCACACAGCTTCCCACTAGTTTAGAGTTTAGACTAGCTTCAGAGGTTGTTTCAGCTACAAATTTGATATCCACTTGTTCTTACACAGGACCTAATGTGTTTCCCCTGTATACTATGTATCCTTACTGAATACTGATGTTCATCTGTTTCCTGCACAGTGCCGGATCTTTTTCTGGAGCTCAAGTTGCTATTATTCTTTTTGGAAAAAGAGAGAAGCAAGATATCAGATATCTCTTGCACATTTGAGGAAAAAAAATATATACCAGACATCTTCCACTAAGGATTTAAATCAGGATATTGTCTTGATACTCACACATGAACTCTGCTAGTAGGGACGAAACCAAAATTACTGTGCAGACTACTTCCAATTTTATACATCAAGTCACAACCTTTTCTTGTTGACTCCCTGCTTCTTTAAGGGTCACAGTACAATAAGTAGCTTAAACAGAAAGCATTCAGAAAGACATAGGTTTATTCTAACTGGTTCACAAGCTATAAAGTTCTCTAACAAATACAATTCATGTTGCTGTTACTACTGAAGCCTAAAGCTAGACAATCAACTTGTTCATGATCATTAACCAAAAAATTAGTGAGGAATATGTGTCAAGCAAAGGCATTTAAACTTTATACTGTTAAGAATATGTTCTATTTTGAAAGGTCAGACTAGAATTTTTAAATATACAGGTCCTTCATTCTTTTGACGAGAATGTATTAATCCGGGGAGAGATGTCCCTCATTTTGTAGAAGGCAGTATCGGACCTGGGTTCTACAATTCCTCTGTTCTATGTTCATCTTCTCTATGACATTATCCGATTACACCGGCACAGTTTCCTAAATAAAATAGGAATGCAACAGCTGTATATTATACATTTATTTCTTAAAAACAAAGAGGAAAAAACTGAAGGCGCATGGTGTACACATCTAAGCTGTTGAGTCACCTACATATTCTAAAATTCTATTAGCAGAACTAGTTTTGATTGTAGACACAATTTTCGACCTCAGCCTTATATACAAATACAAAACTAATGGGAAGAGTCTTCAATGGGGCTGAAATCACCACCACCAGTTCTAAGCATCTTTCACTTGGAGAAATTAAAATATCTGCTGTTGTGCAATTTAAGCTTCACTGGTTGGCACTACAGTTTTATTCAGTTTAGCAGAGTTGTAGTAGTTCACGCAGTAGATCCAAAACCTGTCTTGTCGTCGCACCCAAATATTGTAAGTACTAAAAGAATAAATCAAGAATAGTAAACATGCATGACACATCACACCACTATTTTTTTCGCTAATAAGAAACTTGCAGTGGGCATTTCTCAGGACTCATGGCTCTTGCTCCTGCTTATCTGAGAAAAAAAAATTTGCAGTAGGCCTTTGTCTAATACAGCACTCAAGGCTCTCGCTCCTGCGTGTCAGAGAAAAAAAGAAACTTGCAGGTAGGAAACTAGTACTATGCAGCTACATGCAATCAGTCAAATTGTGCATGCCCAACTGAAACCAGACCTTAGTTGAACAAATTACCAAACAAATAAGCTAAATTATGCAACATGGATCATGGTTGCAGTTTACCAGGACCACAGCTTTAGATCCAGATTCCTAACCAGTCATCTTCAAGTATTGTGGAAATCCAGGTGATCAGTCACGTTCTAGAGGCTCAGCAATGCAATCATTCAACAAATCCAGGGAAAACCAACAAACCTTAACCAGCTACTTCAGGTGAGACAAAAGAGGTGCATTTGGGCTTTACAAAAATGAACAATGCAGGTGTCTCCCTTTATTGCCAACTTTATGCTCGTAACACTATTGCTTGGCCATAAGAGATATGTACATGTTTAACTCAGCAAGGAAGGTGCCTTCTTGAGTAGTATGTCCATTTCAAAATATTTGACTTATCCATTTTAATATGATTTGTCTTGCCAAAATAAATTTCCATTGAGGAAATCAGGATGTAGGTTTATTTTTGGCCATTCTTTCTCATCTTCCAGCCCGGTTATTAATGATGTGAAAGATGTCAAAGGTTGAAATGGAACATTTAACATGGTTAAGTGATCCCTCCATCATTAAATATAGATTAAACTTCTAAAAGTTTGACCACTAATATATGTAATAGTACATACTACATAGACCACATCACAATTACTTTAACAACCTACTATTCATTGTTTTTGCTGTACACTTCTATTGACAAACCCAAAGTCGCATCGGAGTATTACTAGGTACTCCATGCCTGGCCAAGAGAATTTTTTATTTGCCATAAAAAATGTGTCTTCCTTCCTTGCTACTGAAAAAAAAAAACAGAACTCCTTGTTCACCATTGGCTTTGATTTCGTTTTATTTATTCACCACTTCCTCCACCTTTGTCATCCAAATCCTTCCTTAGACTGATGATGTCAGCTAGTGTGGTTTGTGAGCGCAGCTGCTGACACGTGCGATGGTGACGCAGCTCACCAAGATATTGTGGTTCTCCCGTGCGGCGCAGAGGTTTGAGGAGCTGCACAATCGTGTGGAGGTGGAGGCGGTTCAGCCAGGCTAGACGTGGGCACAAGCCGATGAGCGTCCCCGCCATATGAGTTCCTAAATTCAGTTCAGGACTAATCCAGGTGGAGTACAAATCAGCCGACAACAGCTTGCAGCCTTGCACCTAAATCAGCTGCCAGTGATCAAATTTCATCTCTAGAACCTCGTCCAATATGAACAGCAAAAGAACAACAGTAGCAACACTTCCTGCCAGCAATAGCAAGAGACAACACAAGGAACCAACAGGGATTTTTTTTTCTGGAGCCATAATCTTATTAGGACGGATGTTGTAAAAAGGAGGGAGTGATGTTTAAGAATCAAGAACAATAATCATATTGCTTGGTCCATGCACATGAAATCCAAGCATTGAGGTCAATTAATAATCTTACTACTCTAATATTCAATCTAAATCGACTTTTCTAAGAAAGGCCCATTTAGACATCTGACGAAAGAAATGGGTAGTCAGTATATCCGATTATTGGATCAGGGATGTAGAAAGTATCACTGTTGTACTTGTTGAGACTAGCATCAATTTCAAACCTCCGGGGCAAGTCAGGGTTGGACAAAAATAAGCGCCCATATGCAATCAAGTCAGCATAGCCACTGGAGATTGCATTATTTCCATCATCTCTATTGTAGTTGCCAGCAACAATAAGTGTTCCCTTGAAAGCATCCCTCACTGGACCAAGACTGTATGGGGTTTCAAATTTTCCACCATGTTTTACCATCCGAGGCTCCACCACATGGCAGTAAAGGACACCAAATTTGTTCAGTGCATGTGCCATATACATGCCTAGAGCTTCCGGGTTTGAGTCTGCTGCTCCTGAATAATTGGCGAAAGGTGAAAGCCTTATCCCAACCTTGTCAGCCCCAATTTCATCAACTAAGGCTTCAACTATTTCTAGTGCAAAGCGGCAACGGTTCTCTAAGCTGCCACCATATTTGTCTGTGCGATCATTGACCTGGTCCTTTAAAAACTGGTCAATCAAGTAACCATGAGCTCCATGGATTTCAACACCATCAAATCCTACACACCATGGAGAGTTCTTCTGGAGTCAGAATTAGGATTGCGGTAAGCTACTACGTAGTTGTTGAACATTCAACGCATCATCCATAATAAGCTTAGTATGCTAATTTAATAATTTTCTACTGATCCCAATTAAATGAAATAAGTCTGACTAAAGTAAATAAACATTTCTTCATTCTTTGTAGGCTAGCCTTATTTAGAGCGTAAAAATGTTAGAGGAAGGTGCTTACCAGCTTCAATTGCATTTCTGGCAGCTACCCTGAAATCATTGATGACCAAAGGGATTTCATCAGTCTCTAATCGCCTAGGAGGCGTGAACTTATCCACACGTACACTATTCACTGGTTTATCAGTGCTTGAAACTGGAGCCTGCCCATTAGGCTGAAAAGCTGCATCAGAGCAGTTAACACTTGTTGGTAATGCCATCTTTTTTCTAGAAAAAAACAGCAGTATAGAATGCAGCATAAGTGCAACAATATCTTCGTTCACCATAAACATAAATAATTCTGAACCCAATTTCTTTGTGAGTTTGCTACACTACCATCAAATTTAATTTAGCTTTGGGAAGAAATTTATATATAATAAGGTCACATACTGGAATTAGAGACCCTCCCTACGTGCCAAATCTGACAGAAAAATATTCCTCCTTTCGCGTGAACCCCATCTACAATTGGCTTCCATGATTCCACTTGCTCCTTTGTCCAAATGCCGGGAGTATCCCTGTACCTTGTATGCATACAGAAAAACATTTATTCTTTAGAAAATATCAGAACTGTTAAAAAGGAATTAGCATGACTAGGGGACCCACCCTTGAGCAGTGTCAGACACTCCAGTGGCCTCAGCGATCAAAAGGCCCCCTCTAGTTGCTCTCTGCTGATAATACAGTATGGCGTGAGGCTGAGGAACATTACCGTAGGACCTCTGCCTCGTTAGTGGCGCAAGAACCACCCTACACAGGCAAAACGAAGTCCTTGTTGATCAAAATGATCTTGAAAAAATCGCTGAAATACAAACTGACTGGATTTTTGAACGCAAATGGAAAAGGAATCCTTAAAGTGATACCACTGTAAACGCAACGGTTCCACAGTACCACATTCACGGTTCTTTTGATCACCTCAGAATGAAATTTCTGTTCCACATACATGTCATAGTTAAGATGATATTTGAGGCACCCCGTCAATCATTTCAGAATTTTTGGGAACTGACAATTACCATCTGACATCAGTGTTTGTTATGGGTGCCATGTCAACATGATGCCAAGCATCCGGAATTATGAAATAGAAAACCTGGGAAAGCAGTCCAACCTCTTTAAAATCGCCAAAGGGCAAAACAGAAAAGGGAGAGAGAGAATCGGGGAACCTGGTCTTCCTACGAACAAGTAGACGGCATCTGCATGAAAGCAGAGAAAGCCGCGCGCGCGCACCTCCGCACGAAAGTAAAGATCACTAGACGATGTTTCTGCCGGCCTTATCCGTCGTCTTCCTTCTTTGGAAAATGCAGGCCTACCTCGTTCGGGCGCTTTGGCGCCCAAATGGTACCGGTAACCCGTAGCCCGTAGTGCTCCAACTCGCATGAACCGAGGATACCCAACGAATAATTCTTGGGGGCGCTAATTAATCAAAGTGCCATTTGCTACTCGGGGATTAGGAAACTGGGATAAATCTATCATATCCGAGGGCACTCGGAGAGATCGGGGAGAGAGAGAGAGAGAGAGAGAGAGAGAGAGAAGGGATTACCTGTGGGAAAGATGAAACCTGCCCATCTTGTGCGGGGTGAGGAGGGGAGCAGCGTTAGCACCGTCGTTGTTCATCTTCTTCCCCGTCTCTGTCTCTTCCTCTTCCCCCATTCGCCTTGGCGCCTCTTGTCTCTTTATGCGTGCTGCCAAGCTGGGGGCCTTCGGCCTCGGGGATGATGATTCATTGGCTCGTTTCCCAGAGAGAACATCATCAGGCAAAAGCCTTGGGGGGTGAGGTCACTGATGCAGTCATGGAGCGATGGAGATCGCAGCCGGCGGAGGCCGGCCGGCCCGATGAAATTACAGGCTCTGGCTCCAGCTTCTTGTTTTTTTCTTTCGAGAACGCGCACGGCACGTTTTCAGTGCGGCCAAAAACACGACGCCACGGCTCAGCAGCTTCTTGTGCGATCTCGCTGCCGTACGACGCCTCTACCGATCGGCAGGGGGACGGTAAAAGACGACGTGATCCGAAGCTCATCCAGCTCACACGCGAATTTTCGTCGGCCTCCGTTCCCTTTCCTCTCGTTTCCATCGAGCGATTCGTGTCGTGCACTCTCGAGCGGGCCATCCGTAGGACCCTTGCACGTTGCCCTCAACGTCTCATAGATTGTGCTCGTTGCTCTGGAGAGTAATAGAGTCAAGAATAATTAGCCGCAACGATAGATAAATGGTTAAATGTTATGACCAAAAGTTAGCAGTGATAAATATTTCAATATGGAGGTAAAAAATTTTAGTGCCTAATTATTAGTTAGATTGATCCGATCATATTGATCAGCTAAGATCGCCCCAGACTTGATTCTTCATGATTTGCCATGCTCAATTTGCGGCTGACCACTGTTTGGTTCATGAAAAAGATGCGACACATCATAGTACTTCTAGTTGCTAGTCGTAGCTTTTCTCGCCGCAAGTGGCGCAGAGTTTTGCGACATCGTAGCTCCGGTGTCACTTCAAGAACTGCTGAGAGGATGATGGCAGTAGTAAAAAGGTTTGTTGGCATTCCATTTTAACTCATATATTGGTGGAGCATCTGATAAGATGGATTCGTGGTGACATTATCTTGATATAGCCACATCAAGGCAATGGCAGGTCCAAAGGACAAGGAATAACCACAGAGACGGAGGAGGTAAATGTTGGGGAGAGGCGGAGGTGGTGACGAGAGGAGGGGCAAATGCTGGATGAGGGTGTCGGCACAAGCAAAGACTCACCGGTTGCGAAGAAAAATGTTGGCAACTAGCTAGCGAATAAGAGCAACTCCAACAGATCCCTTAAACTTCCCCCAAAATCTTAAATAGGGAAAAATAGCCAAAAAAGTAGCTCCAACAGCTCCCCTAAAACTCCCGTATATTTACAGCCACCCGCATCCGGGTCTGTTTCTTCCGCAAATATCCGGAGCGCATCTCCTTCCCCAATCCCTTTCTCGCGCGCCCAGATCAGCAGTCGCGCGCCTTTTTTTTCTACCGCGCGCGCCATTTTCCCGTGCGGAGGCAGCGGCGGCGGCGCTCAAGATTCGCTGACCGGCGGGCGGTCCCGCGCCCGCGCCCGGCCCCAAGTTCCCCGCGGCCGCGCCCCCCCGTCCGGTGGCCGCCCGCCCGACGGCCCTGCGCCCGCGCTCGGCCAAAGGCCGCCCGGCGGCCGGAGCCACGCTGGTCGGCGCCCGCCCGCCCGAAGGCTCCGCGGCCGCGCCCGGCCGAAGGGCGCCCGGCGCCCGCCCGCCAGGCGCCCGCCCGCCAGGCGCCCGTCCGAAGGCCCCGCGGCCGCTGCCGGCCGAAGGCCGCCCGGCGGCCGGAGCCGCCCCGGCCGGTGCCCCCCGCCTGTCTTCCCCAAGCGAACTTCCCCGACCGCCGGCGGCGCACGGCCACCTGTCTTCCGCCAATGTCGAGTGCTCCCGTCCGGCAAGTTCAAGATCGGCGCGGCAGGCAGCAGATGCGTCGGGTCATGGCCGTCGGCGGCCCCAACGCCCAATGGAACGGCGGTGTCCAAGATTTGCAATTTGCCGGCGGTGAGTATCTTGGTGGAACACACTTCAGAATCTGGTACTTCTTGTGTTAGGGCCTCGTGAATGAGATCGATGTGTTAGGGAATTGTAGCTAGGCTGAAATTGTAAATTGAGCAAAATGAAGATTAATTTGTTCCTTGCCTTGCGTGCATGCCATGCCTGCTGCTCTCTGCTCATCCCATAGATTACAAAAAAAATTACTTTATTATGTAGCAACCAAATTCTTTAAACTAGGGAAGAAGTTTGAGATTACTTTGATCTGACATTTCACACATCGTGTGCACCTCATTGTGTAGTGAAGCTACACTGCAGCAGTGGTGGCAGGAGTTTTTTTTTTTTGAACCCACAAGCATTGCACTTATAAGCTCACAAATTTGCAGCAAAAGGATATAATCAACTGCTGAAGTCATCTAGAAAATGGTACTATCAGTTGTTATGGAACAAGTGATCAGTGTGAGCTCAGCCTTCATATTTTTAGTACATGTCATTTATGAATCATGCAATTAGTTCTTGATAATTCCATTTGTTAGTTTATATTCAAACTAACCTTTAGTTTTTTTTCTGAAAAGGATGGCATGCCAAAAAATTATATCAAACCAACAGAAATTAGCAAAAGCAAAAGGATAGATCAGCAGTCCTAATATTCCATGTTTTTTTAATTGGCGAGCATGTACTGTTTCATGTTGTGGTGTGTTGTATAGCTAGAGATGAGTTGTTCCAGTGATAAGCCTTGAAGTTATCTGTTGCTAACCTTGAACTCAGCTTACAATCTCTCTTAATTGACATCCTAAAAGTTGCATGATTCAAGGCTATGTTGTAAAAGGTCATTTGAAAGTTGTAAAGCTCCATGTAGTGTTGCTTCAAGTCAGTTCTGAATTTCAGTGTGCAATCCAAACATGAACATTTCAGACTCTGATGAAAGTTCAATTTCTTCAGTTGAAATGTGTTTTAACTTATTCCTTCACAGAGCAGTCAATTACATGCCGCAGCAGTCAAGTATTGTAGTTCTTTTGGTATACTTACAACCATTCTCTAAGTAATATTACCATATACTTACGACCACCATGTATTCCGATGGTAGGCTTTGCCGGCGACGACAATGATCCCCTGGCGCAGCAGTACCTTGGTAGCGATACCCCCTCTGCATCTTTTGAGCACATGGCCGATGGCAACACTTTTCTGAACGGTATGGCAACACTAGTCTTCCCTGAGCTGCTGATGTTACTATGTGCTTGATGCTGTGCATTATCTTTATGGTGCATCTGAAATGCTGAGTGCTGGCCTATGTGCTTGATGCTTGATGTTGTGCATTATCTGAAATGCTGTGCATTGTCCCTGTACATTATCTTTTATTCCTTTATTCGGGGTGTTCCACAGGTATATATATTATACGTTATTTATCAGATGCGAGTGCCGAGTTGTTTCAAGTCTATGAATCCTCGCTCAGCTCCAGCTGAAAAGGTCTGAAAAGTATGCAAATTTTCCAGTAGAAAACATTTGTGGGTTGAGTCGGTCAACTGTAAATGTAAAGAACATAAAGTAGATACTTTCTAGCCCATGTGTGTAGCATCTGAGTTTTCCAGCACTATCACTGAACTAGTACCGTACTTTCCATTTAGTCAATGATTAAAACTATCCAGTATTGACGGCTTCTTCCCCGTCCAGAGTAGAAGGCACAGGCCTTTTTAATAGATCGAATTCCCAACTCCAACTCTTTGATTTCCTACAGTAAGTGTTCATTCACCATGATTGACCTTACTACATTTCCTCATACTCTTTCTTTTCAAGAATGGGGATCTCTTTCTTTATTCACTGCTTTCTGGGTTGGACAGCTCTACTAGCTATACCATACAACTCCCTGCCGAAACTACAAGCAATACAAGGACGCCTGGCTGCCGGATTGACTGAAGAATTCTTCTCACAACTCTTTCTTAACCGGCCTTTACTTAGTTATTATCCTCTTAAGTGGTACTGACATTTATGTGCTGACAGCTAACTTTACTAGAGGATGGATTCTAGAGAGAACATGTTCCATGAACTAGCTGTCTGTCCATTTTTTTCCAGGAACCTCTGTTCATCAGCTTATCAGTGATTAAATGCTTGCAGGAAATGGATATTTTTCCAACATGATGATGGATGAAACCAATCAAGGGGATTTTCATAATTATAGCAACACATATGTTGACCAACAGTTACAGGCAATTGAAGAAGTTCCAGCAGCTCCTTCCGCGAGGCCAAACCATAAGAGATCCAAGAATTTCAGTGACCACGAAGATGAGGTTTTGATTTCTGGGTGGCTGAATGTAAGCTTGGATCCGGTCGTAGGCAAAGATCAAAAAGGTGCCAAGTATTGGTCTCGTATATATGAGTACTTCAATGAACACAAGATGTGCCCCTCTACGCGTACCATGAATTCGCTCATGCATCGGTGGGAGACCATACAAAAAGCTGTGAACAAATTTTGTGGATGTCTATCACGAATTGAGTTAAGACGTCAGAGTGGTACTACAATACAAGATAAGGTACTTTACTCACTATGCAGTACCAGGTTTTATTTCGACTATTTTATGTTTATATATCATATATGAATATCCCTTGGATGATGGTGTGTGCAGGTTGCAGAGGCATGTGCTTTGTACAAGTCTGAAGACGAACATCAAAGAGCATTCCAGTTCATGCATTGCTGGAATAAGCTGAGAACACAACCAAAATGGCTTGCTAAAATTGATGAATTGGCTGTTGGTAAAACATCTAACAAGAAGCAGAAGACAAGCTCAAATGTTGGCCCAAGTGCAAGTTTACCAAGTGAATTAGGAGAAGGTGAGGTTCAAGGCATAGAAGATAATGCACTGACAAGGCCAATTGGTAAGAAGAAGGCAAAAGCAGCACTGCTACAAGAGAAGAAAAAAAGTGTGACAACAACCTTAGAAAATATGTGGGTACAGAAGAAAGAAATTGATGGGGAGAAGGAGCTAAAAAAAGAGGAGAGGTTCAACAAAGCATTTGCTCTTGAACAGGATCGAGTTGCTCTTGAACAGGATCGAGTTGCAAATGAAAAACTACTTATTGAGTTGAGGAGCCAGGAGGTCCGGTTGCAGAAAAGGAGGGATGAAGAGAGGATTATGACCATGGACCTTACTACTATGCCAGATGAACAAAAGAAATATTACATGTCCTTGCGGGCTGAGATCATGAGCCGACTATCTATGCCTAGTGCTTAATTACTATCATGTTTGTGTTTTGTTGATTTAGGAACTATTTTCCAACTACAGACTTATTTTATTCACTTTGGAACCTATTTACTCAGCTATTATCTATTATATGTCTATCGCTCTGTGAGTGGTTGGTGAGATAAATTAATGTCAATTTAATTGCCGTGAGTGCATGGATATGGTCTTGTGCCTGTGCTATTTTTGAAAATAAATACTCGGTGAAAGTATTTGCTGCTAGTACCGTGAAAGACTGAATTATTTGCTGCTATTTACTGCGCACATCCAGGACGTGGACTAGGAAGCACCAGGTACTGCGCACATCCAGGACGTGGACGAAGCACCAGGTATCCTAGGGGCTGCCAGACCTGCGCCAGAGCTTCACCGTGCGCACACGCACCAGGAGAAAAAAAAATTAACGGATACTAAATGGGCCCAATCCGATGACGTGGCCTCTTTTAAATTATTGGGGAGTAGTTTTTAGCGATCTGCTGTGGGCTGATATATTTTTTAGGAAAAATTGTTTTAGCATAGCCCCCAATACCTCGTTTTGGGGAAGAATTTTTTAGGGAACTGTTGGAGTTGCTCTAAGGGCCTCAGTGAAGATTTCATCAAAAGTTTTATGACTATTGAATAACATGCCACATCAGCTTTGCTGATGCGATAAGATTATTATGAGGAGAGAGTATAGGGGAGTTTCATCATATGTGAGAGAAGTTTCATCACTATGAAACCCAGCAGGCACAGCTACCAAGTTCTCAACTTTGAAATTGTACCATTAAACTGTACACTGAGACTAATCTAAGCATTCATGTTGCCGGACTACTGGCCTCGTGCGGCTTTTGATTGTTTTAGCTTTGCGACTAGACTCGCTATAATGATGCTAAAAATGCAGCTCCTTGTTACTCCCTCCGTACTAGAATATAGCTACATTTAGACTTTTTCAAAGTCAAACGTTTCAACTTTAACTGCGAATAGAGAAATAATCTTAAAAACTAATACCATAAAAATATTTTAATGTTTGTAGATTTATCATGAAACCAACTATTAGAATATATAATCTTTTCTTAAATAAAAGTATTGTTGGTTAAAATTAAAATTATTTAACTTTTAAAAAAACTAAACCTAACTGTATTTTGGACCGGAGGACCGGAGGGGTACTCCGGGAACAAGCCGAGCCGAGCGAGCTATAGGATCCGAAACGAGCTGACGTCAGCGAGTTTTGATCCGGTCTTCCTCGCCCGGAGCGGCCCGTCTCCGTAGCCTTCCAGTCGAATTCCTGCCGCATCCCAGTTTCCCGTATTGCACACATGGCGGCAGAGATCCGCGTTCCGAGGATTCACGCCGGCGCCGGCATCGGCCAAAGGGGATCTTCATTCCCCAACCTGCTCCGCTCCGTCCCCAGCACTTACGGCCTCTTTTCCTCAGCGATCGCACCCGGAGGTGAGAGCTCTCCGACGACATTGTCGCCACTGCTCCTTCATGGCCAGGCCAACTAGCTATGAAATTTCTATAGGCAAAGGGATTGATTAAAGTTGTCAAAATTGTGTGGACTCCAAACATATTATGTGGAGATTTGAGCAAAGATATAAAGTTTAGTTTAGCTGTTACTTTTCATTCATGTCATAAAAGAAACCAAAAGATAACATGATCTTTTGGTGGTGATTGGTCATTTTAAGGGCAACTCTCGAAACAAGACTTACTTGTGGAATGTACCATCCAAATCAAGTGAACCACATTTCTTATGTTGCTTCAGAGACATGTGCTGTTTTGATCGCTTTGAGTGAAATCAACAAAGATCTTGCTTGGGCATCCACTAGTCTAGGAACCCTCTGAACATAGTTATCCAAAAGGATCCCCTTTTCCAGCTTCAACTTTTTGGCTCCCTTGGTAATTTTCCCATAATCTCCACCTTTCTGAATTATGTCATATATAACACTGTGAACAACCTCTGTTATCACAATCCTACACCAAAAGTTCACAACAGTAAATATGAGAGGTTTTTTCATCACACATTACGATAAATTTGGGACAGGCAACCCATGTCACAGGAATGTTTACCCAAATGCCATCTTGTAACAAATGTTTACCGAGAGGATATTTGCAGTTGCATGCCAAATCTTTTAATTACCACCAAACCAGACTACTGGTGAATTACCAGTGGACAAAATTAATCAAACAGTCAAGGTGAGTTTCGGAAGACATGGGCGCCACCAGAGTGTAATTATTTTTTTCTCATGGCTAGTGATCCAAGACCAACTATGGACGTCCGACCACCTTGCAAGACGAGGGTAAGAACACAGTCCCACATGCCCATTGTGCAGACAAGAACCACAGATGGCATTTCACCTGCTAGTGGAATGCATATACATGACAAGGGTCTGGTGCCAAGCTGGGGACCCATGATTTTAACCCAGGGTATGCCTAGCCATTAGCCAATACTACAATATGCAATTCGGCACAATCCAATACACAATGCGGTAACACAACTATAAAATGTGCCAAGCAATTCAGCATACAAGTATAAAATAAAAATAACTAAAAGTACGATGATATATTTACAAGGTTATTCAACAAATAAGTTCGAAAAAACAGTACAATGTCTTAGTTCTTCATACCTCGACTTTCTAACAACAGTAGCAAAAACAAATGATATATTAAGCCGTGATTCAAGCGAGCTATAAATCTCAATCGGAGGTACCATGGGACAGCAAACCCATAACGGCAGAACAAACTGTACAAGCAAGGATACGCACGGTGGCACTAGTCAGTACATGTGAACACCAAAGCATCATTTCTTCGAAGTAGAAATTGCAAATCGACCCGAATTCCAAGCCGAAACTAGAGCACAACGTGCACGGACATGCAGGAGCAAGAGCAACAACGGATGAACTGATGAAGCTAAATCGGACTACAGGCACCAAATTAGGGGAATCAAACGAAGCAAGCGGGTATTGAAATCCGTAGGTAGTTTGGGTACAGCAGCAGTAGTACCAGTGGTAGCCGCACGGGGCGCCGGACGGCGCAGGCGCACAGCTGGGGCGCGGGACGGCGGGAGCCCGCTGGGATGCGGGGCCTCGGCGGTCGTCCGCCGGCCGGCACGACGCCGGCGCTGTTGGCGGTGGCGGCTTCAGCGGCCTAGAAGATGTGGCGGGCTGGCGGCGCGCGTGTCGAGCGAGCAGGCCGGCGGCGGGCTTTCGGCCTCAAGAAGCTTTCTGAGTATTGGGCTCCGGCCTGTGGACTGCCACGCTCCGCTAGAAGTTTTCTAGACCCAAAAGCTACTGGATGGGTCGGGCGGTGCGATTGTGAGTTTGCAATGCTTTAAATGTTGAAACGGCATTTGACAGGTGCGCGGCCCGCTTCTGCTATAAACGTTTCAGTTGGAACAAACTGTCCTTATAGTGTAGTGCAAAATACTCTCTAGCCGTATCTTACATGGAACGAAGATGTAAATGAACCGAGTTAAAGAGCGAGTTTCAAACATTCAAGTATTTGCAAATAAAATTTTGGCAAAAAAAATTAAAGTACATGAAAATAATGGAGGGAACACCTCAAACGACATGACGACATAGGTGACAGATATATGATCAGACTTTCCAGAGTATCTGAAATCATGCTTACAACACACACAACGAAGCCATGACAACGTCAGTGTATATGATGACAAACTATTACCATCAGAAGTTGGAGATAAGCATGATTTAGATGGCTTCCGCACCACCTAACTTCCAAACGCCACCAACTCAACGTGTTTTTTGTTTGATGCAATCTGTGATTTTCAAGTTTCAGGACCCCCGCAGTCCACAGATGGCAACAATACATAGAGAATCATTGTTCATTCTGTAGCATATTACCATTTAATACAGGTGTGACCGAATCATCAATTCATGTGTTGAAATACCTAAACTTAGTTCAAACCTGTAACTTTTCTTCATTTATCATCAATTCACAGTCCTCAAGAAACGGGTAATCCGTGTAGCCAACAACAGGATCATTGGTATAGAATGTTGATCGGTCGTACCTATTCAGAGGAGCATTCAGATGGAATCGCCTTGGCAGGTCAGGATTCGCCAAGAACAAGCGACCATATACGACCATGTCAGCGTATCCATCAGCCACAACTCTGTTCCCCTCCTCCCTGTCATACCCTCCACCAACCATAAACATTCCATTGAAGGCCTTCCTCATTTCATGCAACCTGTGTGGGATTTGCATCTTGCCATCCACCGTGACCATCTCAGGTTCCACTGCACTGCAGTACAGGATGCTACGTTTGTTCAGTTCCTGAGCCATGTAGACACCCAACGCATCTGGGTCTGAGTCATGGCAGCCAAGGTAGTTGGCATAAGGAGAGAGGCGGATCCCTACACGGTCGGACCCAACCTCAGCCACCACGGCTTCTACTACCTCAAGGGCAAAGCGACAGCGGTTCTGTAGGCTGCCTCCATACTTGTCAGTACGATCATTGACGCTATCTTTCATGAATTGCTCAAGGAGGAAGCCATGCGAACCATGGATTTCAACCCCGTCAAAACCTGCAGTTGATACAATGTTATTATGTTGATCATGTCAGGTCCTTGTACATGTTTCAAACGGTACAGCACAATCATAGAATATCTAATGTTTGTTAGCAAGCAAATCAAGAACCTATCTTAGAGAGATCAACTGCAACTTGAATTACCTTTATTTTTCTGCAGAAGCGAGTTATTTTTGTCCATTATGATACTGTGAACATAGTAATAGTTGGCTTATTATTTATCTAATTGCCTTTATTTTTCTCTTTTGTCAATTATCAACGTACCAGCATCCATAGCATTTCTTGCAGCAACTCTGAAGCGATTGACTACATTGGGGATCTCTTCTACAGCTAAGCATCTTGGGATGGGGAAGTCCATGTGGTCATCTTCATTCATTTCTACTGGCTTACCTGTGCTTGAGATGGGCTCTTTCTCTGGCAAATGCAATACAAAGATAACAACCTCTCAGAATTGTTGGTTCTAAATATTCATAATTAGTTTAGCTAAATGACTAAAGAAGAGTCGTTAACGAAATAATTTTTTCAGTTCAGCTTTGGAACAGGAAGAGTAGCCGAGTAGGCGAGGCTCCTGTGGTTGCACCAAATCTGAGAAGGATATTCCTTGCAGCAGAAGATGCAAAATGGCCTATAGAAATGCTTTGATGGAACCACATATTATACTCAAATTAAGTTTAAAGCATATGTAGCAGGTGCAGGGTAGTGCCAAGTATGACAAGAGCACAGCATTCTCCAAACACCATTACTGGTTAGGATAAACAAATGCAAGGGATCATGTAAGAAACATTTACCCATATCAGAAGCTCTTCCTACATGCCAAATCTGGCAGAAGAATATTCCACCCTTCGCATGCACGGCATCCACAACAGGCTTCCAGGCCTCAACTTGCTCCTTGGTCCATATCCCTGGGGTGTGCAGAATTAAACTCATCCCTTGAGCATCAGATGACACCCCTGTGGCTTCCGCAATCAGAAGACCTCCCTCTGTAGCCCTCTGTGAGTAGTACAGCATGGCATGTGATTGTGGAAGATTGCCATATGATCTGTTTCTTGTTAAAGGTGCCAGCACAATTCTGTGTCAAGATTAAAACATAAAAGATGTCACATAGTTCTGTGGCATGATATTAACAGCGCCAAGTGCAGTGCAGGTAATCAAAGGCTTGAAATAGGGCCTTCTCAGAGTTTTCATAATCCTATAGGATCCGTATGTGGAGAACATGGTTGTTTATACCTGATTTAGACTGAATTATTGCTCATAAAGAAACAGATTTCACACCAGCATTTAGTTAACACAGGTTCTACATTATTATCCATTCCGAAACAGTGTAAGTTCAATCGTTTTAAAATTCCCACATTAGCATCAATATTCATACAATTTTAAGCAATATCCTGCTTGTTTAATATCATCATAGTTCCACAAGAATTACCATGACTCCATGAAACCAAACATTGTTTGCCTCAAAGTCAGGGACCATGCAGCAGAAAGGAAGAATAATTATGATTCAGGACATATACTCTAACCATACAAGAATAGCCTCTACAGACATACATCATACACATGTAATTTCTCCCAGTGAATTCCAGTGCAAGTGACAAGTAGATGGAAACAAAATATTTTATAAACTGAAGAAAATCAATCTCCATAGCAGAACTGAGGAATTAGCAGGTGAATAACACAGCTAATACATGAGAAATTTTGAAGATTAGAAGAAAGAAAAGAAATTGACATACAAAGTCATCTGAGTCTACTGAAACTCTAGGAGAATATAAGTCGTCCAACTAACCTGTGCGAAAACCTGAACCTTCCAGTTTCACAAGGACTCAGAAGAGGTATAGACTCCATGATTGCTCTCCTTGCTCCTCTGCTACCACTCTTCAAGAGGAACCAGGAGCGCCTTGCTTTTAGTGTTGATCACAACATCTCCTGATAGGATGACACTTAGATACAGCAGAGACTATCAGAGGCAAAGTAAGGTTTCATAAAGTTCTTCATGGGTAACTTAGTGGGACTGCCCAACTCATCCTCAACCTCTAAAAAGGAAGCTGGTGGGGAAAGGTAGGTAGGTACATGAACATAAACAAACTTCCAGGGTACTAATTCTAAAGTACAACTGGACAAGACTGGTGGTTGAGGTTATACTATCATAGGTTCAACCATTCAAGCCCCCATTATACTTGGAAAAGATACATTCATATATTCTTTGTTTTTGTTCTAAACAAGTCAAGAGGAACCTCAGATGGTTTTAACTGTCTGATGAAATATAAGTTGATCAAGTCCTCTCTCTTTATAAAATTAGGAATATTTAAGAAAATATTAGTGTCAGATGCTCTTCCAACATGCCAAGTCTGAACCTTTAACATCTTCAACTAGGCTCCAGGCCTCTCCCTGTTCCAAGTCGCACTTATGCCTTAAAATTCAGATGACAAAGCTGTGGCTTCTGTAATCATGTCTCCCCATCAGCCATTTCCTAGAAGCGCAAGATTGCATTATGATCTTTATCTTGACCAGCATGTGATACGTTAAGTGCTTGGCCTGCCAGGCTGTTGTGCAGTATTCTAGTTACCAAGTTGAAATGCAAATGCAGTACAATAAGTTGACCTCACAAAAGTTTATCTTCTTTTGTACCTAACATTAGTCACCAGAAGTTCTGAATATATTATGAGCAAACCACACAGAGATTATAAGTTGAACATCGAATCAAGTTAAGAATTCATGATATCGTTTTATTTTAAATATCAATTTTTTTAGTCATCATGCTTGTAATGTTCTAAATATTTCTTCATTTCTGAAAAAATATATATATAAAATAAGAACCAAAAGGTATTGGACTGAATCTGCAAGGAAATAGAGCAGAAAATTAATCATGATACAAATACAACAGTTCATACAAAGATACGTAAATCTGAAGCATGACTACCATTTCACGCGCCTTTTTCACTGATTGCTGTGCAATCGAAAAAATTTTGAGATACAATGCTCTATTCATTTAACAAGACAAAAACGAAAACTTCTTGAGATGAATTTGCATGTGAACAACATGCAACTGATGCATGAAAGTTCCAAGTGTAAAGAAGGGAAGAGAAATATAACAAGCCAGCATCATGTATTTATTCTAGGGCATCGAAGTACAAACGACAGTAGGTTGAGGTGTATAGTAATTTCAATTTAGCAAATAGAACATGAAAACTCAAATCATTACATGAACAAATGTGATATATTTGCAGGTTAACAAAACAATATTAACACATCAAAAGTTTTTTTAAAAAAAGACGGCAGAGAAATGTACAAGCTTGCATATGAAACCATCCATGTTTACTAAAATTCTAAAGCCAGAAAGGTTGCTCATGATGACCAACCTGTGAGAAAACATGAAAATTCCCATCTTAACTCAAGAGTGGATTCATCTTTTCTCTCCCTCTCGTGACCTTTGCTATTGACCTATTGCTGCTCCTGTTTGAAAGGAACCTGATTGTCTAGGAATACAATGCCCAGTACCCAAAATGAAAGGTTTAGCACGTCACTCATTACATAGTTGTCTTGATTTCCCTATTTAAGTGCCACAGACGTCCTCATCCCCAATAAAGGGTGCAGGTAGGGATGATGGCACATCAACAGAAATCAAAAGAAAAGGAAAAAAGGGGCTATCAGATCTTAAATGGCTTTGAAACAAACATAAAGAATTCATGAGCCTTAACCATGCCAGCATGTCAATAGCAGGTTGGAGCCCACAGAACAAAATAGTTTCCACAGGAACTCCAAGTTTCCATAGGATTCCTTGAGATTTGACTGAACATCAGTAGCACAACCACAAGATAGAGTTCAGAAAAGTTCAGTGTATTAATTAGAGCCTCTAGTTCATCACTAGTAGCTTTTCAAAACTGTAAAATATGTGATGTACAGAGCTAAGGCCATTGGATTATGATAAAAAGAACATTCGAATTCAGATCATCGCCCTACATTCCAAGTTATGGTCCCTTGTTTTCCTCAGCCATTTCCCTTTTATAGGCCTGCAACCGTTCTTTAAATTTCTTGCTCTCCTCAAAGTTTGCCTTCCTCTTCAAAGCTTTCTGAATTCACAAAAAAAAAGGCATTTAGGGAAGCAAAAAACCAGCATCAGAAGTTCTCACATAGGAACAGACAAATAAATATTAGTACGAATTCCAATGCAGGACAAAGAGAAAAAGAATTGAGCACCTCCTGCCGGAAGCACTGGTCTAGCTTAATCTTAAGATCTGTGCATTCACCAAAGAACTTCTTGACGGGGTGATCCACATGGCACTTCTGGAATGCTTCGATAATCTGGATGACAAATGGACATTAGCTGTAAGAAAAAAAATGCGCAGAATGTACAGTTCACATGCCAGAGCTTTAAACAGAGCCATATATAAGCAGAGAGGCAGCAGAGAGGTACCTCAGCACACATAGGATGCCTGTGCAAGGTTAGTGGGGGATGCATCTCCAGAGATGTCTAAGCGCGACTGCGGGAGCCTGCATGATCGCTGACCATGTAAGTCAAGGAATGGGAGATTAGTTGAACCCTCAACATTTGGAAAATAAGTAATTGGTAGCCCTCACACAATCACACAGCAAGCGAATCCACAATGAACTTAATGGATTTGAACTATCCATCCCAGAGGCGGACGCAGTATAGGCCATGGGTGTACACACACCCGATAATTTTTCGAAAAAAAATCGAAGTTTAGCAGATAAATACATGGTCAGATACTCAGATCCAAATATAAATAGCATACATCAGGGGTTTGGGGTGCTTGATTTCGCACAGCAGGAAGGGAAAAGAACAGGCGTGCATACCTGATCCTCGTCGCCGGCGCCCGACGAAGACCAGGCTAAGGGTGGCCGCCCGACAAAGACCTGGCCGAGGGTGGCTGCTCGCCTTGTCGCCGCGTCGTCGCCGCTAGGAGGAGAGTGGAGCGGAGAAAGGAAAAGGAATTAAGAGAGAGACAAGTTCATTGTACCCCCTGGTGTTGTCATCAAGTCCGGAAAACGCCCCCGAACTCAAAAACCAGAAATCTTACACTCCCTGACTCTCAAAACCGGACACACTACCCCCTAACCATTTCAACCTCCAGACCCACATGTCGGAATCCACCTCACTCCTATGGGCCAACTCTCTGTCTCTCCTCGCTACTGCCAAGCCTCTTCCGAAGCCCTTCACCTCTGCCATGGCCGGAGTGAGGCCTAGTAGCAGTTCAAGCGGACGAGCCCCGCCGGGGCAGGCACTCGTTAGCACTGTGGTTGCCTGCTCCTCTCAGCACTGTTGCTCTGCACCTCCTAGCACACAGCTCGATTTTTTTGTCAATAGCAAGCAAAAGAACAAACCAAAGAAGAAATTACGGTCGAATTAAACATCACAGCCAAGCGAGCTTTATCACAAAAGAAACAAGAAATCAGCCCCAATCCGTTCTTGTGAAGCTCGATTTTGTGGGTAGTGGCACTGATTTCTGCTCACAAGAAAGCTCGAGTGTAGTTCGCCTGCCATTGAGCCATCCCATGCTCCCCTCTCCTCCGCTCTCTCTCATCTGCATGATCAGTTTCCGCCCCAAGCGTCGCTGCTACCCGCTATTGAACGAACGTCACTGCTTTTTTTTTTTGAACTAGTAAACCTCACGAGCGGCGGCCATGGAGCAGGGCATAGCTAGGAATTTGTTTTTTTTCCATATTTAGAGGGGACCAACAGTGCTAACTTTTCTTAAAATTTAATCAAATTTAAAATTTTCAATGGAAAAGTTCAGACCATAGGGGGCCTGGCCCCTGCCAGACCCCGCCTCCCTCCGCCACATGGAGGCCCTGTCACACACCGGGGTGAGGGAGAAGAGAGAGAGGTATGGGAGGGGGAGGAAGGAGGCGGCACTAGGAGGGAGACGGGGGAGGAGCGAGGGGTAGTGGCACGAAGCTAGAGGGAAGATGGAGGTGGCTGCCATTGGGGAAGAGGGTGGGACTGCGGGAGGCGGCGGTGTTGTGGGGACTCAGGAGAGCAAAAGGAGGAGGGTGACATGTAGGATCCGCATGCCATGTATGTATTTTGTCTGGTTGAGAGTGTAAAAATTCTGATTTTTGAGTTTGGGGGTGTTTTCTGGACTTGGTGATAACATCAAGGGGGTAAAATGGTCTTGTCTCCTTAAGAAAACCGAATGCGAACTCTGGATCGTCCTGGGCCGGAAGATAGCAGAGAGCTTTTTTTTTTCTATAATCATCAAACAAGAAAAATTGGCCCAATCGGCCTAATAGTAGCACACAATCTTAGCTTAAGTTTTTTTCGGAAATGCTATGGTTCTATTGTCCCACGGCAGAGTTTCTATTGGGTGGACACAAATTTGCACTACATATTTTTCCCAATGTATCATTTCTATCCCTTCTACTTGTTTCTTTCTCCACCGTAGTCGAACTAGGACCTCTCCACGTGGGCAATGCAAATCCTCAACCCTCTAGCTGCTCACGAAGGTGAGGTGCCACAGAGAAGCGGCTCACAGAGGTGGAGGAGCGATCCGAGGCTTTGGAGGTGAGGAGTTGTTGTGACTGCAGCGCGCGAAGGAGAGAAACTGCCGTAGCGTCGAGACCCTCGAGAAGAGGAGCCACGGCGGACCGATGGTGGCGGCATGCGAAGGAGAAGAACCACCCTAGCAAGCTAGCACCAGCACAAAGAGGTAAGAATAATCAGTAGGCAAGGTTAGAGGTCTAGCAATCCGATCGAAGGCACCTAAGCACCAAACAATTCCACGGTTCCAATTTTCTCTGTATTTGAGATGTTGCAACCTTTGATTTAGGATGTTGAACTTAGTGGTTTCTAATGTTGTTGTTTGTGATTTGGATATTTTAAGTATTTTGGTTGGGAATTTCCTTTTTTTCCGTGTTGTGACCATTGATTTGGAATATTACGGCAGTTGATCTCGGACGTTGCAATATTTCTTTGTAATATTGTACAAGGTTATTGCTAGGATTAACTTTATTCTCCTAATGTTGCACTATGCTTATTCGGATGTTTCAACCGACGAGATGTGATGTCGCAAGGTCTTGTTCACACAAATGTTAAATATGACAAATGAAATGTTGCAGTAGAATCTTTTTAGCTGAAATAGCTGAAACATTGCATGCAACTTACCAATAGATGGATGTTGCGCCGGTTCATAGCTTATGTTAGATTTTGTTTTTACGTTGCATGTGACATCAGATATATGTTGTAGTGGAAATTTTCCAGCGGCTGCACCGTTCGACACCTAGCGCTTGGATCGGACGTCCGGGCTTGCAGTTTTGTTTTATCAGTTGAAGCTTTCGGATCGTAGAAGCTTTAAAAAATATAGAGAAAAGCTAATCTTTCTTACACAGGGTGAAGACAATTTCCCAAACTAAGCCTTGACCTGGCCTGTATACTCCACTGTGTGGTTTATATGGTTAGGTCCTAAAAATCTAAGACTAAACCGCAATACCAAGCGTATTTTCAGCCGACTAGCTTAAGTCATCAGACGATTTCAACTACTTAATTGAATTTGATGGTTACTCCCCTCATGATCAAAATATTTATTCCATTGAAACCTAGGCCATTTCCTCCCATATGCTTTGCCTTCCACACCACGAGAGAGATAGCGACGATGGTTGTTCAAGTGGAGAGGTGGCATCACCACCAGCCCACTTGGGAAGTGCACATGTGGTTGAAGCAACATGCGGCCCCATCAAGGGGTTTGCAGTGGCGCCCTTGATTGTGATGATGCAACATGCACATGGAAAAAAGTTCCTTCATTGGCAATGATGTCATGGTCCGTATGCAGCAACGACGACCTCAATAATGGCAGAGGCACACATAAGTTAACAGGCATGCAGGGTTGTACATAAAAACATGTACTTGCGAGAGCCCGTCGAGTAGAGTTATGACCGTGGGCTATCATACACACATCAAGAACAATGATGGCATCAAAGCACTGAAGATACAAATCACAGTCTTAACTCATAAATTTTAGGATTTTTGGTTTTGAGAGGGGAAATTTAGGGAATTTCTTTGGTCTAAGGTGTTTGGTTTTTTTTGAAAACATGTCCTACCATCACGCGCTGCAAGTATCTCATTTTCTTTTGTCCAATTTTGGGAGGCGATTGACTTGGGACATCGTGTCAGAGAGGCAGGAAGTGTGTGCATAATAGGGCTTCATTTCACATGAATTCATTATTTTCTACTCACGCTAGTACTTCTTCTTTGTATGATCCCCATGCATTTTTTTTATTGTCCGGAGCAAACTACCTTAATGTTGTCATTCATCAATGCGCAACGCATACACATAGACGTATGAATGGAGGAGGCCATGCCAAGCTTGGATATGATGGAGGCCATTGCCAAGCCATTGAGCAGGTCCAACTTTGGTCACAACATCACGGGGCATTCGCACCATCACAAGCACAAAAAAGGAAAAAACGTTGTTCTTTTTTATTGAGTCTCGGTGACACCATAAGTGTGTGTCTTAGTGCTCCTATACACTAGCCTACCCAAGTAAAAATATTGATCATGCATTGGCCAATGGACAGTCGTTAGCAGCTAGCACTTTGCATGCAAAAGATACTGGACTAAGTACACATGTACCAATATTTGGAGAAGCAAGAATAAAAAATAAATTTCATTAAAAGTTTGTGATTTGCCCATAATTCACATTTATGTCATATTGGTTATGTTAGAAGAACATTTGAGCATATATATACACATCATTTTTTCAATGAAAATAAAAAACACATCTTCTTGTCTTAATTCTTCCACACTTGCTAGAAATATTTAGTTTTTTATTTTTAAAAAAGTATTAACTTAACATAATGTGCCAATTGTCACCTATAAAAATATTTACCTCGCAAATAGAACTTCAAGAATATCATTGAAATCAAATAGGTTTATAAGTCTTCCAAGTTTTTGTTACTTCTAAGGATGCTTCTAGATAAAAGATTTTATACACAAAAAAATTGATATTTTTTATACAAGTCAGTAGAGAGGTCCTGCATATTTTTTTTGTAAAGAAACTATATTTGTAGATGTGAACATGCATTAAGCCCAAAGAGAAGAGATGGGAGATAAAAAGTTAAATGGTATAACAAAATTTTGAGGCTCTCGCTAACTGTCAGTTCTAAGAGAAACCAACGCCAACTTCTCTTGGAATTGTGTCCACAAAGGCACATCGATAGCATCTCATTATCAAAGATAATACAATTCCCGTGACACCAAATGGCCCAGCAAATGATGATGACAATTTCCTGGGAAATGCAAGGACTAAACGTTTATCAACCCTAAATGATCATGTCAAGTGTTTTCGGCACTCATAACTGAAACTGCATTCAAAGAATAATATTGACATTGCTATATAAAAAATGATGTATAAATTTTTTAAAATAAATATGGTAATATGAGAGCAATAATTATATTTTGTATTTAGGTTAGCACAAATATAGTGTGATAAATTATTAAATGTGTCTTGCAAGGTACTCCAATTACCTTCTAGGAGGTAAGAGTTTAGATGAATCTGGATCTTTATTTTTTTATAAGAGATAAAGCAATTAAAGGGGAAAAGAAGAAAAAATCGGCTACACCATTTTGAATATGCATGCATGGGTGGCGTGAAATTAGGGAAACATGCATGCAGCATGAAATGTGGAGTGATTTTTTGAAGTATTTTTGCAATTATTAAGAAAATATGGTTCATTATTTGTTCATTTTATTGAGATTTTACTCATCGCTTTCCTCCACTTATAAGGTTAATTCCAACAAAATGAATCAATCTCAGCCCCTATACGTGCACCTTTTTTATCCCACAAACAATTTATCATGTCAATAGGAAAGACTATTTCATCCCTGAATGGACCCTCTCTAAATTTTACTTGCATCAACAGATCAGTTTGTCATGCAACACCAAATGGAGCAATAACACGTTGAGATCAATTTTCAGTTTCTGCACAGTGGCGATTATAGTACCATTTCTTGGTTGATGTTAGGAAGCAGCTTTTACTAGGCCTAAATTGTTCGCATGTTTTCACTGTTGGTTTGACCAAACATTCCAAAAATTATGTTGGTTATGTCGTGCAATGTAACGAACTAGCATGCTACACCTCTACGTGTCACATATAAAAAAACGTAACACACATGAGGATGTGATTGATAGGATCCATCACGTGTGCATGATCTATCCTACCAGGCATGCATGTTAATGTTTTCATGTTGTAAGATTAGATCTAATTGCAAAATATTTTCTCTATTTTTTGTTTTCCAAAATAAAATATATAAATATATTGTTTCTATTACCTCTCAGGAGGTCATCGAAATGGACGGTCCACAGAGTACCGTAGCAAAACTCTTATTAAATTTCTACATAGGTCAACTTTAGGACGACTTACTCATAACTTTATTGCAGGAGTTGGCATGATATCCGTTGAGATTCGTGATCCATGGAGCTGAGAGGGGTGTCAGAAGGCTCAAGAAAACCAATGAAACCGCACAACTCCAAAAGTATATGGAGACTATGTGCACCTACACGTTTAGGATTGTTAGTTTAGGATATAGTTAATAAACCTTTCTTTTCATTTGAAAATAAAGTCTTCACCCACTTATAAAATCGTGTATTATTTTTTAAGTAACATATGCTATCATCTAGACATTTTCACAAAATCATTCAAAATTGTAACCTTCATGTCTATGTTCATATTTTAATATCGTGTGTTTCACATATATTAAACTTTTTCCCTCTAGCCCTTTCATTCTTTCATGCTAATTCCTCTCTACCCCTCACAAAATTATCCTTTGTGCCACCAAGAACAACCGCTCCAACACAACCTTCAAATGTTGCACTTGTCTCTTTATCCTACTTCTTTCGTTGCTTAGCATCCTCCATCCTCATCTTATGCAATTTCCCAATTTAATTTTTTGTGCTAGCATCATCCTACACTCTAAGTCTTCCCTTTGGTGTCTAATATATTTAGTTTTGCTGCCCCACTCTGATACAATTTCTTTTCCTTGGTTCTAGGTTCTCCCCTCTTTATCCCCTTGTATTTTTTTCCTTGAAACAAACTAGTTATACATTCTATTAAAAAGAAAACCATATTGGTAGTACGATGACCCTGGGGGCTAATGTAAAGCGACGAAAGCAACAATGACAACCAGACACAACAACTAGTTAAAAATCGTAGTGAAGCACCTTAATGGTTAATTTCATGAAAAGTACTCAGTTTAAATAATAATAGGATATAAATCTAATAACATAATATCTCTATAAATATTGTTGACCTTGAAGACGCATATATGTGGAGGAAATATTGCGTGTATAGATAGAAGTTACAAATACAACAACCAACTTTTGTTATCATAGTTCATCACAAAACGAGTAGAAGTGGCATACATGCAGAACAAATGCTGCCGCCTACTTCCTGCAGGTCAAATTAAAATGCACACGCTCTACACCTGTGTAGCTCTACACCTGTGTACCCCGTGCATGCAAGACAAGAAAACCCCCCAAATAAAGTTGAATTCTTGTGCTTCTTCAGCATGCCCGCACCAAATTTAATCACCAATTACACATCATAATATGCATCGGCTCTTATTACACCATACCAACAACAAATAATACAACAATATACATCGTAAAACACCAAAACTAACCCAAACAAATCAAGTTATATATAAAACTCCCAAGGATCCCGGCCCGCGCGCATAATTTTGCACCACCTCATGTACGCATGAACACCTAGTTCGTGTGTCCGCATCAGAGATGGTCATCAAAGCTTTTACCTCCCGTAACCCCATAAATCCATCTCCCCACCTCGTTGGGCGCCGGAGCTCATGGCTCCGGCCATCTGCTGCACCGCGGCGCTGCCGCCGTTGCTGAACCCGTCCATCGCCTGCCACTGCTCGGCGGCAGCGGCACCGCTCGCCTGGTCCCCCCCTTCTCCCAGCTGGCCACCGTCCGCGGCGACGCCGTCGCTGCTGCCTACGTCCAGGCCGCCGGGGTGGTGCTCGACCGGCAGGCCGGAGAAGTCGTAGCCGGCGCCGGCGCCGGCGTCGTCCGCGGGCCGGTGGTTGGTGAGGAGGTCCTGGACCTGGACGTGGTGCGAGTAGGCGGCGTGCGGCGCCGGCGCCTGCATCTGGGAGTAGTAGGAGGAGGCGTGGTGGTGGTAGTACTGGTGCGGGTGCATGTAGTGGGACGCCAGGGCGGCCGCCCTGGCCTGGTCGTGGTGGCCGCCCAGCGGCGGGGACACGGCCAGGTGGCCGCCGGCGTCCACGCCCTGGCTGCTCGTGCTCCCTTCGCCGCCGCCGATCTTGAAGAAGCACTTCTTCTTGAACACCCGGCACACCACCCATCCGTCCTCCTGCACGGCCGGCCACACATGCATGATCAGCACAGATCGAGTTAAGTGCGATCAAAGCCCTAACCAGCGAGGACTGAGATATCTGGCATGCATGAGACGGAGAGCTTACGCTGGTGCCGCCCTGGGCGTCGTCGGCGTCCTCGAGGCGGTACTCGTGCATGATCCAGTCGGTCTTCTGGCCGTGCGGGGCGCGGCCGCGGTAGAAGACGAGCGTCTTGCGCATGCCGATCTTGCGGTAGCTGGTGCGGATGCACTTGTCCCGACCCGTCGCCTTCCAGAAGCCGGCCGTCGTGGCCCGGTTCGTCCTCGACCCCGTCGGGTACTTGCGGTCCTTGTGGCTGAAGAAGTACCACTCGTTCTGCGGCGCCGACCCGATCCGGCACCTCTCTGCATCATCAATTACATGTATCAACAAGAACAGTCTAGCTAAATCATCGATCATGGAGAATTAATTAGCTAGACTGACATGCATGGATGCATGTGTATATATATAGACACACACACTAAATTGCCTAGCTTTAATTACCTTGCAGCTCCCATGGCTCGATCTTGTTGAGGTCGACCTCCCTGATGACCTCGAGGTCGAACTTCTCGAACCCGACCTTCTTCTTGAGGTAGTGGAGAAGCAGCTCCTCGTCGGTCGGGTGGAACCGGAACCCCGGCGGCACGCCGTTGCTGGACGAGAAGGCCGCCATGGGATCCAATCCAATCAGCTCCCCCTAAATAGTCAAGCCTTCATTTTTGACGCGGGAGAGGCCTGTAGCGCGTATATATACACGCGTGGCCGACCTCCTCCAGGAGCAGGTGCACCGTCAGCACTGCCGCAGAGGCAGCTGGCTATCTGATAGGGGCTGCTGTAGACCGCAGCAGGGCCGGGGGGGGGGGGGGGGGGGGGGGGGGGGGGGGGGGGCAAGGAGGGGGGGAAATTTTCCCCCCGCCCCCCAGGGGGGTGGACGGGGAGATAAAGTTGATCGCGTAGGACGCAAGGTACGCCCATGAGCCCATGAGCTCTCTCGCGCAGCGGAGCTCGATCGCCTAGCGGTCAGCTGCACTATTCTACGCCCGTTAACGATCCCGAGGCTCGTTGTTTAGGGATCGCTTGATTGCTCTCAAAGCAATTGCTGGCTTTGGGAGAGCTGCTATCCACAAAATCTTGCGATTCGTATGTGTGTATATGCTTCTGTAATTGCATATCTCATGGATGGACATAATTGAAAGATTAGCTGAATCTTCCTTTATTTTGATAATTGATTATGATGGTTGCATGATGTGCTTGTATAGTTGTATATTGTGTAAAATCAAGGATTGAAAGTTGAGGTTGCTAGGTCTAGATTATAGTACTAATGTGAGTGATTGGCATCCTTTTTCATGAACATGCTCGTGCACAGGATTTGAGGACTAGCTAGGAAACAAGCAGATAGGGCAAGATCCAATACGCATCATAAATGATTTGGATTCTGACCTAGTAGTTTAACCCATATATGTAGCTGTCTATGTGGCATGCATCGCCACGAGATTTGTAGCTGCGATTTAGATACATAGTTCAGGAGTGGCAATTTCATCAGACAAACGCAACCAAGTGAAATTAGAAACTACTGTTATTTTAAGCAAACAAGCGGGCGAAAGCTGTCAATTATTACATCAGTAACGTGGAAGAAAGTTTTTGTTTTGCTGTAGTCAGATCTTTTGCTATGCATGGATTTGATGCAAAGCTTGTGGTGGTTTGGGTTTACTTGATGATGCACATTGGAGGAGGCCAAACTAGATTACGAAGTCCAACACTTGGTACTGCAACCTAAACCAACCAGTCTCCCTAGGGATCGAGCACCATGCACACACATGCAGGCAGGCACAGTTTCCACTAAACCTTAACTGACTGAGCTTAACTGCAACTCAAGGATCAGTTGACATCCATCCTCCGCCACTAAACTACTACTGATTGATGAATTCTGCTTCACCCAATTGGTCGATCATCGATCAAACAGCTAACTTCTAAACTACTGGATTGGGAACAGCCACAAACTACAAACTTGGTAATATTCAGAGAAATTTATCTGAAAGTTGGCTCTGGCTTCTGAGTTCCAAATAAATGTTCATACTACTATCAAACAGAAATCGGTCGAACAGGATCCTAATCTCAACGTTTTCTCATTCAGCCATCTCAATGTTTATTCATGCGTAGAGATTGGACTACCTTTGAATCCGAATATACCTGTCAACTGAAATATCACAGAAATTAGCCACACAAAAAAAAACGAGGAACGAACTAGCATGATTACTCAAAGCATGAGCTAAGGGCCACTCCATGTGAGGGGCATGCAGGCCACGGATCGAGCCACGACTCGTGGGGGGTCGTCGTCGTCGATTCGTCCCACGCGCGGCGTGCATGGACACGGCTAGCCCGTGTGCACCTTGAGTGAGGCCTACTGCTCCGCCGTCACCCTGACGCGCGCCCGCGGCGAGGCTCCCGAATCGATGGCGAGGCCGGGCGGGCCGCGGGCGGAGGCCGAGCTCGTGCGTGCGCGGGGCGCGCGCTCGCTGGGTTGCATGCGCAGCACGCGATCGATCGGCAGAAGAAACCTCAGCTCGGGGCCGGGGGGCTCTCCCCCCGCCATTCGCGCGCGCTTTGAGTGAGAGCTGAGAGAAGCGAACGCGAGCTCGCGGCAAATGATTAGGGGAGCCTCGCCTGGAGTTTACTGCAATTAACCTCTGAGATTGTTACCACCTAGGATAGGAACCTAGCGGAGCGAGTTGTATATGCTGGTCTCGATCAGCTTGCTTCCTGTGCCATTTGCTTGCTGCCCCTGGTAATCTCTGTGTGTGTGTGGCGGGTGAAACGTACGTACTTGCCATGAAACTTGTGCCTCCAGGCTCCAGCTCCAGTTTTAAAGTTCATTGCAAATAATTCGAGGGGCGTGTCAGTGCATGCATGCTTCAGGTATCTGCTCTGTTAGTCAAGATAGCAAGCTTTCAGGGTGAAGAACACGAGAAGAATCTGAGTGTACCAACACAACGGTACTTTCGTACTGTTCTTGTAAGAGGTACCAATGGAAGAATTAGGAGGCAGGGTAAGTACAAATTTTGGAATCTCCCGAGGTCCATATATAAAGCAACTCAATACTTTTTACTCAAGAATTATTGAAAGCTACCCAGAAAAAGGAAAAGAAAGGAAGGAAGAGGAAATAAAAATGGAAAGGAAGTTTTTAGTAATCAAGAACAATGTTCCAGATCAACACGTCATAAGTCAGATGAAATAGGCAAATCTCATGTATTCGTCAGTATAATTACTTCTTCTTTCTTCCATTTCAGACGCCAATATTAACTGTGCGCCATTTTTTTGTACTTTAGATGGGTTGGCCTTACCGTTCTAAAAATACACCCCCACGGGCAACAGCAATCTCTCAAATGATGCAGGCTCACGACAGAAAAGTCTAAAAGGAATGTTATCCTGTAGTAAACCTTTTTAATTTCCTTGTAATTGTCCTGATCCAAAATAGGCTTCTAACCATTGATATATATATAGTCTAAAAAACATTGGTGAAAAAACATATGACAATACCTCAGTGTGCTTTGATTCCGAAACAAGTCAGAAAAAGGATGAAAAAAAAACTTCTAAGAGGCTTAATTTCTCTATTCTAAGAGTAAGCTATGTCAGATAGCTCAACTCGACTAATAAGATATTTGCGTTAGATTCCATAGAAGAATGTTTGCTTTCTTTCAAAGTGTCCTAAAGTGGATTCGTTGAAGATGATCAAATATGTTTAATAGTTAAACCCCCACAAAGTCAATCATGTGAACTGTAGATGGTACTCATGGTAGAGAAGCGTTTACTATATTCAGCCATGCATGCGCCACCCCTTTTACGCGCTCTTATCTGCGTGCATGTTACGTGATTGTGTAGTGCACTAATTCCATTAAAAAAAAAGATAACACCGAGCTAGAATTTTCTACAACTCAACTTATATTGAGTGGAGCAATTTGTATGCGGTCATGATGGTCAATCAAACTGATGCATGTATCAACAGAAGAATGCAATGCTGTTGTTTTAGGAGGTACTGAGACAGACCCTGGGTAGCGTAATAGTAATAGAAGAGCATAAGAAGTGGTCGACGTTTTGGATGCAAATTCGCTTTCTTCCACTGGTTGAGACGATTGGAAAGTGAGTGAAATTTCTTCAACCTGGCACCCGGTGCAGATAAATCCTGCAGCTAATTTTTTGCGTTAGTGTGTCGACGTGGTTATTTTTTCTCAGGCACCGTGTTTCAGTCCTGCAGTCAGGGGCTCAGGGCAAAAGAAGAAAACCACAAAATAGTGAGTATTTATTATGTTCGCAAATGCTGTAAGCCACCCTTAAAAGTTATGTCTTCTCCGATCTCACTTAGTCACTTGTATCATACTACAATTGTCGTGTTATCATGAATTTCCCTCATCCATTCTACATGAAGAGTTAAACAGTAGAGTCACCAACATGACTATAAAATATCAGCAATATCTTGGAAACACAATTATTCTGTAGATAGCTACATATCTGCAAACCATGACCATTTTCTTTCGAAACTGATAACTGATTAGAGTTCAGAACAGTGAAGAGGAGCATAAGCAATGAGAATCAATGAAGAGGTGAGCAGCTAGTTTCTGCAGCTCGCCAACTCATCGTCAACCTTCAGTTGCTAAAAAAAAGGGTGCACCATCCATTTAATGGGTATGCTGATACCCACCCCCTTGTTGCCCTCAAGCTCTCTTAATAACAAGACTGATTAAGTGATTATACCTTTCCTGTAATAATTTTATTGTCTAAGCAAATGCTGAAGTACAACACTAGTAGTTAGCCCCTTATATTATTGTCAGAAAATGAAGAATCGTACCTGTGAAGAACAAGCATGGTTGCGAGGCCATGGATTATAATTACATGGACCTCCTCCTCTCCCGTTGCTATTCCTTCCCTGGGTCAATAGTCAAAACTAAAAAGCATCTGATGAAACTTGTTTGGTTCCCTGATTATGAGATCTCGTATGTTTCAAGAGTGTTTATAGAGTGTCAGGAGGATATGTTTCCTGTTGCCATCAGCTCATGACAAAGATTGCCATCTGCATCCTCAATTGTCATGTGACAGTTATTTCTGTACATCCTTTGCTAAATTTAACATGAATCCTAGTATCCTACACAAGTGTAATGGATATGATCCAAAGCAGTGGAGGGAGCTAAGAATATCAGCTGAAATTTCCAGCATTGTCTTCTCTATTACATGCATTATCCACCATTGCTGCTGCTTGTATTGATGTGACAGAACACATAGAGCTTCTTGGAGCAATAGTGCAAAGTCATTATTGTGGTGAAACCTTTCTTCGCTTGTTATATTAGCATTTTTTTTTGCAAAAGAATTGTGTCCATGTAGTTTTTGTCATATTGAGGTCGTCAGGTCGATTCTGTGGAAATGAAGCTTGCTACACTCGAATACCTGAAACTGAAAACATTGAAGTAAACTAAGTTAACAAGTTTGATATTCAAATGAAAATATATCTTCTCCATATGAATGCTCAAGAGTTACCTGAGGCAGGCATTGGGGGGATCAAGCTCCTAGGAGGCATTGGGGGTCTTATTCGAATTGGTTTACTTTCTTTTGCCTCCACCACCACCACATCAGAAGTGAGAAAAGATTTCGCAACCACAGCAGCATGCTCAATGCAACATCTCACAACCTGGTGATATTTGGGAGTGTGAGAAGATATACTCCATCATACGTATAGTTCAAGGTGACATAGAGATGATTTAAGGTGTCTATGACTTTTTCTACCACCTTGGATGGGTCCAGTATTCCGGCAGCCATCAAGTCCTCATAGCGGTTCTTGGCAGCATTGTAACCATAATTTGTGGTATCATTCAATAACACCTTTTAACAGCAACAATCAAACACAAGTCAGATCCAGACAATGAGTTCAGAAAAACTTGTGTGCACAGTTATATGGTGCACTTGCATGGTGGTCTCTGCATACTTTCGAATACAAAATTATGCGAAAGATGTACTAGAATTGATAGAGCTATCGGTGCAGCTAACAAACCTTTTCAATGACAAAATCACCATTCACCCCCGCATTGTTTGCTATTAGTGAGGTAGGGTAACTCAAGGCTTTCTTGAAGATGTCAGCACCAATCTAAACATGGAAAATACAAAATTAAAGTTCAAGACAGAATCGTTGCATTGGAACAAGCAATGGAACAATAGACCTTGAAAATGACTACTACAAAAGTAGATTTACACAAGTAGGTCAATGTACTGCTAATACCTCAAATTAACAAATATTTCATTAAATATCCTTTTACTCAAATACAGTTATAAAGTACCTTCTGCTCCATATTATCCAATGATGAATCCTTGATTGCGTCAATCTTCTTCGATAACCTTAATAGGCTACATCCACCACCAACTACAACACCCTCCTCAATAGCTGCCTAAATTATAAAAAGAAAAAAAGAAGTTCAAACTGAGGAACTTATACTTATGAACCACACATGATACGGACATAGATTTGATCAATCAAGGTACCCTGGTTGCATTAAGAGCATCTTCAATTCTCAACTTCTTATCTTTCATCTCAATGACTGTTTGAGCACCAACCTGCAATTAGCTTCGTGTCAAAATTTCAAATTCTGGCATTCTCATGGCAAAATTGATACCCTTGAAATGTTTTGCGTAGTGAACTAAACAAGTATGTGGTACCTGGATGATTGCAATTCCACCACATAACCTTGCTATCCTCTCACCCAATATCTTCTTGTTGTACCTTTCCTTTGAGTTCTGAGAGTTAACAATCAAAAGATATAATTTTATCCAAAGAAAAGTAAAGCATATAGAAGACAGAAGGTCACATGGCACTTTTGCATTTTATGATTGGAACAACTATACCTCAATTTGTCCTTTTATCAGAGCAACTCTTTTCTCAACTGCATGATGAGTGCTTCCATCAGTAACAATTAATGTTGAATCTTTCCTGATAACCACCTTAGCAGCAGAACCCAGAACCTCTTTTCCTGCCTTTTCCAGTGAATATCCCATGTCATCCCTCACTACTGTACCTGAAAACCAACAGGAATATGTTGATGACCGGAATTAAATTGGTTAGGTTGGTGATCGAGTTCCATATACCTCCTGTCATGACTGCAATATCATCCAAGCATTGTGTCTTTTGCTCCCCAAAAGAGAAGGCCTTGACTGCTGCAACCTTGATTGTCCCTTTCAGCTTGTTTTTTATCAAATCAGCCATTGCTGCTTCTTCCACATCCTCAGCAATTATTAACAAAGGATAATTTTCTTTTACAGCACTGTCCAGTATCCTTATAATTTCACTAGCATCAGTAATTTTCTTGTCAACCATTAGAATCTACAAAAAGGAAAAAAATGTAACTCTTCAGGTTATTCTGCAGAACAGTAGTGTATAACGGGGAACTTGCCCTTACCTTACAGTCTGTGAACTCAACCGTCATATTTGAACGATCAGTAACAAAGTAAGGTGAGAGGTAACCACGTTCAAATTGCATTCCTTCGACAACATCAAGACTGTTCTCAGTACCTCTTCCATTTTCAATTCTCACCATTCCTTTTCTACCTACTCTTTGAAAAGCATCAGAGATCATATTTCCAACAGCGTAATCGTTTCCTGCACTAACTGCAGCCACATGTGCAAGTTCATGGTCTTCAATCTACATGAGAACATGTCACACAATGCTAAGATATCTTTACAAGGGAAATACAAAATCGTACTTAGATAAATTTAAAGGATATACCTCCCGTGACATTAATTTGAGTTCAGACACCAAAGCAGCAGCAGTCTTCTCAATGCCACGTGCAACCTGAACTGGGTTGATTCCAGCTGCAAGAACCTACTTTGTAAAACAATCATAAGAAGAAATGCAGGTTCAGGATTTGGAATTTTTGTGTCAACAAATTTGTTATAGCACCTAGAGTTTTTCCCTGTTTACCAGACTTCATTGTAGAAAACTAGAACAAGGAAAGAGATGGACATACCTTCATTCCTTCAGCAATCAGACCTCGAGCGAGGATTATGGAAGTGGTACAACCATCTCCTGCAATATCATTGGTCCTTGCACCAGCCTGTCTGACTAGCTTCACTCCAAGATTTTCTAATGGATCCTCCAATTCGATCTTCAACAACACAATTAGATTCATACATTCAACCATTGAAAGTAGTATGATATGATCAGGAAAGAACGATAAGCAAGCTCATGGCGCTTTTCCACTTATGTTACTATGGAACAGAGTAAAAACAGGGTCCAATACTGCAGTAAGATAAGATAACAAGATTGATCAAGAACTGAAGAGCGACCGCGGGAGTGATAAACACGTTTTATGCCTTTATGTGAGTGCACCCTTAATCCAAAAAAAAATGTGAGTGCACCCAATTCAGATTCAGTCTCCCTGAAACTGTCACTGAATTGCAGCATGCTTTGCAGGAAAAATTCATGTTGGGAAGCATGGCATTACCTCCTTAAGCACTGTTTCCCCATCATTGACAATCTTGGGAGGGCCATACTTGTTACCAAGCACCACGTTCCTCCCCTTGGGCCCCAGGGTGACCCCCACCAACCGCGCCACCAGGTCCACCCCGGCCTGGAGCTTCTTGGTAGCGGAGAGGTCACGGTTGAAGTGCAGGTCCTTGTATATCGGCATCGGCGGCGGCTTCTTGGGAGGGGAGAAGGGCAGCGTCGGAGGCTTCATGGACATAGGAGGAGACGGAGGCGCCATTCTTGACATGTTTCTTCCACCCAGCTAGAAGGAGGCGGCGGACACTGGACAGAGTGAGGAGTGGATAGGGGTGCTGCTGCTGGGAGCCAGGGAGGAGTCGAGAGCGGGGAGGAAGGCGAAAGGGAGAGAAAAACAAAAAAAAAAAAGGCTCACCGGGGTTTGCCACCGCAAGCACCGCCGCCCAGTAAGAGCTCCGTCAGCCTGCCGCTCGTCCACTGCCCGCTATCGCGACGCCGCCCTACCTGGAGCTCGGCCACTCGCTGCCCTGCCTGGAGCTCGACCGCGCGCTGCCAGGAGGAGGCCGGAGCTCCGCGGCTGGTACTCCCTGCGCGGCGAGAAGGGCAAGGGCCACCCCAGGCGTGGTCGCCCGCCAGGAAGAGCCGCGTGCCGGGAGTCGAAGAGCGCCGCCGCCTGGCCTTCGCGAGGGTGGAGTATTGGCGTGCGAGGCTGCGAGCGGTTCTGCGTGAATACTCCACCCTGGGTTATCCGATATTCCGATACGGCACACGCTCCTTTCCCTGGGTTATCCGATACGGCACAAGCCGGTATCGTGCGACTCCCTCTTCGGTGACTCCACTTCCATCGCGCGACTAGAAATTTTGACTTTGCCATTGCAAACACGTAATTTCACCCATATGACAACGTGAGGATGGGCTTCGCAAATTTAACTACATTGATTTACTTTACATTTTACTTTTTAATATTTTTATTTCCTATTTTCTAGTTCATGAAATGCCTAAATTAGTCTTTGCTGCTAAGCACATACGTAAGTGCGCTGCTGCTGCCCGGTCAGGACGCATCGCGGGGTTGTAGACTGTTCGCCGATCGTCGCTAGGGTGACACCCTCCACGATATTCAGGTCCACACGCCGCCTTCCCCATCTTAAGCAACTGGATAGGTACCCCACAGCACCCGCACCTACTTGATCCATCTTCAGGCCATGTTTAGTTGCCCTGAATTTGGTGTCCAAAATTACTGTTGTAACACTGTAGTATACTGTAGTGTTTTATTTGTATTTGTGAATTATTATCCAAATATTGACTAATTAGGCTCAAAAGATTCGTCTCGCAAAGTACAACAAAACAGTGCAATTAATTTTTTATTTCGTCTACATTTAGTACTCCATGCATGTACCGCAAGTTTGATGTGACGGGGAATCTTCTTTTTGCATAGTGTCAAAATTGGGAGTTTGTATGGAACTAAACAAGGCCTCAGTCATCCTATCCCAGCTATTGGCACCATCTTCCATGAAGCCACGCAAGTCATCCTATCCCAGCTATTGGCACCATCTTCTATGAAGCCACGCACGCCATCTTCAGCCATTGAAGGCAGCAGCTGCCAACGGGGAAGCCGAGCATGCAAGACGGGCAAGTGGGGTTGGCTGTAACATCCCAGTCCCAAATATCGCTAAGTCATACTCGCACGCAGAGTAAAATACGCACTCGCATCAACCCCGTTTATGCTTTTGTCCTTGCTTCGCGTAAAAGGGTTAACTCGAGGGTTGGAATGTATTTGACACTTGAGTTTATATGTTAGTGAAACCCACCCTCAACTAGCATTGGGACTATTATCCACACACATGTTATGCCACTCACATAGGCCTTTAGTGGGCTCAATTCATCCTTAGTTAGCTCGGGATGTCACATACACCCCCTAAAGGGCCCGACATCCTCGTCGGCAACATACCCGCACACATTAGGGCAATTGACCAGGAACTTTCCTTCTTAGCATACGTCCATACGTCTAGTGCCGACACATATGTCATGCCATGTGACCACACAGAGCCCACACGCGCCATATTCATGCAGTGTAGCACGTCGCTGGACGGAAGGGAATGTCGAGCTAGTATCCATAAGAACACACGCACCTTTGCCGGAACTTTGACATGCCAGAGAGCTGTCCAGTCTCTCTCAACGGCCCTCGTGTCAGAAATTCCGGCTCTTCCTTCCAGCCAAGCTGTATTGCGTTCCGTTAACGAGCATCCGATACGCCGACCTTGCTGAGAAACATCCTTTCCTCTCGTAATGCCAGGCCCAGAAATCCGACTGCCTTCTTGTGCTTATCGGGATATTGCTGATAATCTCCCTGTCCATCGGAGCAAAGAACGCCTGGAGTTTTTGTCTATCCCAAGAAGCAGTCGTAGTATCGATGAGCTCACTCACCATATGGGGCGGGTTCGCCTGACCGCATGCCACAGGTCGGAGCAAACCATCTCTGGGCAGCCAATTCATTCTCCATATGTGAGTGTCCTCCCCTGTCCCAATGCGCCTGCTAAGGCCCTGTTCCAGCACCACCTTTCCTTCTATAATTGCACGCCAAATCTTTGACGGCGTCTCTCCAACCTCGGCGTCCAAAAACTCCCCTGCAGGGAAAGTATACTGCTTTCAAGATCCTCGCACTCAGTGACTCTGGGTCCTGCAATATCCGCCACGCTTGGCGGGCTAGCAAAGCAAGGTTGAAAAGTTCAATGTCTCGGAAGCCCATGGACTGTATGGCCTGTTCAGTAGAACCAATCCCAGGCCAGGCCCATTGGCATGCACATGTTATTGGGCCAGGCCATCTGAGGCATAACTGGACTGCCATCATTCCAAGTCTGCTAACTCGTAATTTTTTTAATAACATTCTGCATTTGACAATCATGTTTCGTAATAATATTCGTCAGATTTTTATTAAAATCTGACGAGGCTAATCTGCTGCATTAATACTATAATACTATGTGTTTTCCACTAAACTCAGTTCTGGCCCACTCAGGCACCTTCTAGACCCTTACCGTTCTCCTTTGGAAGCTGGAAGCCGAGAGCACAACCTTCTAGGCCTTGCTGAGTTGCTGCTCTCTCCCCCCGTATCTCTCTAGCCCCTTCCATGCATCATCACACGTTGATAGGGGTCAGGGGAAAAAGTCACTAAACCCTTCACGAGCCCCCCAAAGGGGATGAGCTCAAGCTGCTCGACTCAAATTAACACCGATCCCACCCACACCATCACATCACACCAACTCCAACCGGCCGCTCCAACTCCAAACTCCAAAAGCGCACCAAAACCTCTCCAAGAACGCCAACGAACAGCCCCATAAATCACAGCCACGTGACACCACACAAGCTCACGCCGAAACGCGAGAGCGCGACCATGTCATCGTTGCCGGAGGACGTCGACGCGGGCAGCGGCGGCGGCCCGCCCGCAGCGTGGTGGAGCGCGGCCTCTCCGGTGGGCGGCGACGTCGTGCTCTCCGGCGCCGTCCTCCTCTTCGTCGCCCTCGCCTTCGCGTTCGTCGTGTACCACTACTTCACCATCAACCGCCGCGGCGGCGTCGCCGGGATCGAGGTGCCGTCGTCGTCGAGCGCCCAGCAGCGGCGCAGCACGTTGGGAGGAGGCGACGCCGCTGGAGGCCGGGGCGGCGTCGACGCGGCGGTGCTCCGGGCGCTGCCGGTGATGGTGTACAGGGCGAAGGACCGTCCACCCGGCGAGGCGCTGGAGTGCGCCGTGTGCCTCGCCGAGCTCGCCGACGGCGAGGCGGCCAGGTTCCTGCCCAGGTGCGGGCACGGCTTCCACGCCGAGTGCGTCGACCTGTGGCTGCACGGCCACTCCACCTGCCCGCTCTGCCGCGTCGACGTCGACAAGGCGGGCTCCCTGCCGGCGCCGCCGCCCTCGTCCCTGGCGCTCCCACCGGCGCTGCCGGAGCCCGCGAACTACCCCACGAACCTCCCGACGAACGTTCTGTTCTGGGGATCCCAGGACGCGGTGACGACCGTCATCGGCGGCGGCCCGAGCTCTTCCCGCGGAGCACCGGCGGCGGCGCTGGTCATCGAGGTCCGGGACCGGGAGACGGCACCGGCTGTGGCGCCGACGCCGCGTGAAGGTGGCGCGGCGAAGGCGCAGGGCTTGGCGAGGCTGAGCTCGCTCAGGAGGCTGTGGAGCAGAGGGAGGCCTGACGCGGCGGCTGCGAGCTCCCGTTCCTGCCGCCAGGCCACTGCGGCTGATGGCACCGAGCAAGAACGGGCGATGCGGTTGGATACATGCATGTGAGCTCACAGTCGAGTGTACATGTTGCAAGACGAAACGTGTGTATGGCACGGAATTCGACCTGCCGCGTCCTTGTACGCGGACGATCGAATCGACTAGGATGGCCTTTCAAACTCAACTCCACATGGATGTGTTCGCGATTTAGCGCACGTTCAGTTGACGTGTTATTTGCCGTAACTAAACTCAGCTAAAATCACTTGGTTAGGTTTCTTGTTACATGTTCATATTCGAATTCTGGGTTCAGCATGGATTTTCTGAATGCATTTTATGAATTCATAATGCATATTTTCAGTCGTAAATGACATGTCCATCAACAGCGATGTCTATATTAACTTCATCAATTTAGAGATCGATTGGCTCAATCTCTCAAAGACGTTCATAGATACACGTGAGTGTCTGCATCCGTGCGTTTCGGAGAAAAATATTAGCTAAAGTGTGACGCTGTAAAAAAATCATGTAAAGAAAGTGGCCCATATACATCGCGTATGTATTTGTAGCCTGCGTCGTGAAAGGAAGAAGGAATTCGGGTTGTTTTGTTTTTTTCCGGGTTGTTTTGTTTTTTTCCTGCTGATACCGCCCGTTTAGTATTCGGGCTGGTGGCGACGGCGACGACGTTTTTTCAGGCTGAAAAAGATAGTGGGCCTGGACCACAGGACAGGGAGGTCAAGGCCGTTGATGGGCCCCTTGCACATGAGGGCTGGCAACGTTCACGCCGACGCGGCGGCCGTCGTCCGCCTCCGCCCGCCCCCTCCTCTGCGAGATATTTTCGGCGCTCGGCGACTGGTCGAATCCCTCGGCGGCTCGGCCGGCGGATACGAACCCGAGCTCCGTGCTTCCAACGCTTGCGTGGCCGTTGCACTTGAAGCTGATGATGATCACCAAGGCGCGAGAAGACGCACGGTTGGTTTTTGACATGATCTGCGACCATAAAGATTTGTATTGACCTGAGAACCTTTATGCCCAGTATAGCAGTGTCTAAACGTTTGAGGGGAATCTAACACCTAACTTTTGATGCCAACTTTCAACTAATGTAAGCCTGTAACTCGTCACGTGTTTTAGGGAATTTTGATTTCGCAAAAACTTAGGAAGGAGGTTCTGGATCCAAACTCCTTTGATTTAGTACAAACTTGAGTTAAATCCTAAAATTTCCTAAAACATACCTCCTCTTTTCAAACAGTCATCTGGGAGTCTTTTTATACCAAGCCTTATAACTCAGTGCTCACCGTCAAAAGGCTTAATGCAACTTCCATCACGCGCATTATATACACCATTTTCCTTACTTACAATGGCATCATATAGATATAGGTTGGGTTGTCCCTACCTTCACCGCCTCTTGCTAGGTTCTGCGTGACACTGCCCCTTTGAGAAATTAATCTTCATGATCTCACTCCTGCTCTATCAATGAAATAGTCACTTTCTCGTACCCGTTCGTTAAAAAAAAAATCTTCATGATCTCTCCAGGGGGATTATTGCACCACCCACAGAGTTAGGATTCTTAACGCCAATAGTTGATTATTCTATATTTATCTAGGTCTCTTGTTTAGATAATTAAACTTTTTTTTCTTGATTCATACATTGGTTTCCGTTTTTTTTCGTGAGGATACAATACATATATGGCCCTATCATCCAAGCGGCCATCATCTACCGGTGGTTCTCATGCTAGATCATCATCGCCAGCGTATCGTCCACGACCATGTGCCATCACACCACCAATATTTGGTGCACGTGGATACACCATCACTACAAGAGTTGTCGACCTCATGTCCTAGCTTGGTCCTTGTCACCAATGGTAGCTATCATATCCCAATCAGTGAATTCCGCCGCAACCTCCAAGCTACCGCCGTTGAGGTACTTGGCCGGATCACATGCCTGTTGATTTCATGCACGCGTGTGTGCTAGTTTTAGTTCTTTCTCGGCCAGCTGCATGCTACACACACCTTGTTCCACTAGACCACGACCACATCCACAGCTCCTTGCTGCTCTCTTAGCTACATCAACAACATAGGGTCTATCATTTCAATGAGCAATATGCATGCAACCCGTCGGTTTCATCTGCAATCATTGCACTTGTGGACGTACGGCTGAAAGCTGTCTCCAACGCTCCCGCTATGACGGCCAAGTGATGTTAGTCCAACAGGTTCCCACTTCCGGCCGGCTCCCTATGCATCTAACCGCCCCGACGTTCCTTGTACCCGCAATGACCGATGCGACTGCAAGGCGATGTTAGAGTATCACAGCATGTCGAGACTCGATAGGAACTGTAAGTATTACAACACAATCCCATGCTTCCATATCATCTTTCGTGTCTTCTTGTGTTCCATTTTTTTTTTAACTCTATAGCTACTCGCTCTCACCTCTCGTCAACAGTCTAGTAGTGGAGGAGAGACAGATTGAGAGCACAAGCTGAATCTATCCCCAAACGAACTGATGGGTAGCATGTACATGCAGCACACTAGCGACAGGAGGCTGGAACGAAGGGGAAAAAAAAAGTTTTCACGTACGATACGTTTGCCACGTGAAAAATCTTGGAATGGACGGACGAGGTGCTCCCAGTACAGCACGCTACCCGCTGCCCTCGCGAGTTCAAACGAAGTGGGCTCACACAGCTTTTTCATACCACGCATGCATGCGCTCGCACGGGGCTGATGAGAGCGAGGCCCCCAGCACTTTGTTGGGCAGCAGTTAACTCTCGTGCCGGGCGGGGGCCTGATGATGGAACACCTCCCACTGTGGCGATGAAGGATGAACAGTCATATAAGCGGTCGCAAGTGAGCATGCGAGCCGATCGACTTTCGCCTGGCGCCCTACGCCCAATCCTGGATCCTACTCTTTATTGGCAACCGTAGGCACGTACTACGCCTATGGAACCGGCTCCGACATGGCCGTGTGACGCTGCCGTTCTCTCTCTCTCTCGCCTCTCTCCACCGGCAGCGCGCGCAGCGGCAGCTGTAGCGAGGCTGCGACGACGACGAGAGCCGATCGATCCCCGGGCACGCACGGATCGGAGCTAGTAGCTAGCATTGTAGCGGCACAGCGCCCGCGGCTACTGTGAGCGCGGTGACGGGACGGGACGAAGCAGATGCCCGGCCGGCCGTACGGGCAGTGTGTGGCGCCCGGCCGGTGCTGCATCGCATGATGCCATGCCATGTGAAGCGAAACGCCCCAGCAGCAGTGAGAAGATACATGGTGGACGCATGCGTACGTCGTACAGATGCGGGAACAGGGGGCCTGGCCTGCTGCTAGTTACATGGGCAACATAACGATTCGAGTAACTATGTTGTTACTGAGAGAAGCTGTTGAGGAAGATGCGTGGATCGGCCTATGGCTATGCTATGCATGCCGTCGACCGATCGATCTCGTGTGTAGTGTAGCTGTGTAGGCTAGCTGTCCCGTGTGCATTATGAGTTTTATGGCTCCACGACTACCACTGTATATGTGTCCTTGGGAGCAGACAAATTTGTACGCTTTTCAGGATTCTGAATCTCCGATACAGCCACATACTACAGCGGCCAGTCGAGGAGAGAGAGCGAGAGGGAGACGTGTATGTGTGTAGTGTAGTATAGTGTAGCCTATGAGCCTAGGCCCTAGAAAAGCTCATGCATGCCTGGTCACCGTGTACTGCAGCCTCTGCAGACCGGCTGCTGGCTCTCTACCCCGAGCTCATCAGCTCGCCGATGCGCCTATCCTAGCTATCGGCCTACGAGCAGCAGCTGCGTCCATGCGAGCGAGGAGGTGAGAAAGAGACCAGCCCATGTTCATCTCCATAATTAGCCCGTCGATGGATTCCCCCAGCAGGTGGCTGGTGAGGCGTCCTGTTCATGGAACAGTGCGTCGACTCTGATTCGTTCAGGCAACTCACTGGACCACCCGGCCTCTTGGCCTGGTAACCTTAACTTCCTCATAGTACACTCCCCTCCACTGCACTAGTGCACTGCACGCCCACCACGCACGTACCGACAGCCCTCTGAACTGTCCTCTCCGGATTCCGCCCCCGGCCCTCTTATGGCTCGGTCGCCTCTACCCGGATCAGCTCATGCTCACCCTCCTCTCCTCTCCGTAGGTTTAATCTCCATTCAGGCCGGCTTCAGTACTGGAGCAGGACATCCATCCATCTCACCATCTCTGAGTACTATATACTTTGTTACTTTGATGAGTTACAGCAAACTGTTAGCATTCTTCAACCGAAACGAAAAAGATCATAGCTACTCCCTCTCTGTTCCTGATTAATCATAGCTTATTTTAGTTTTATCATAAATCAAATTACTCTACTAACTTTGATCAAAGTTTTTTTTAAAAAAAAATATAGCAACATCTATAGACTAACGGGATGTTGTAGAATATCGGTGATTTTTCATGCGAACCTGATCAAAGCTAGACAAGTTTAACTTAAAACGTCAAAATTTGAGTGAAATATAATTCATAATGGAGGTAGTAGATCATACTGATCGAATCGATGGCGAAGGCGGCGGATGGATCCGATGGAGCTACTTATGTATATGTAGGGAGAGAGGACACGGGTGATGAATGATTATCACAGGCGGTTCAACTGTCGCCGTTCCACAACTGAAGCCCCCACATCATTAGTCTGCTGGGTGGACTATCTGTAGGATAAGGAGATCCATCGATAACACATGTAGTACAATAAAATTAATCAGTGTACGCGCGACTAAAGAGAAAGACCATGAAATTAATCAGTGTACGCGCGACTAAAGAGGCCCGGCTGGCCCGGTCTGTACGGTCGAGCAGAGCCTGCAGTTGACTGGATCGGCTTCGCTCCAGCGTCTTCTTAATTCAGGCGAGAGCGGTGATTATATTAAGAGAAGATGAAAGTTTAGGTTGAGCAGAACAATAAAATGGAAAAACAACAATTACGAATAATTGAAATAAACGCATCGTACCACTCAATACTGGAAAAACAACAATTACCAAATATTGAAATAAACGCATCGCAATACACCCTAGACATCAAGCCAAGACATCAAGCCAGTATTCTAAATATTGCGCACCACTCCAGCGCCTTCCTAATAATTGAGCATCGCCCATGCCCGGCTCTGGTGGCCTACGCGAACCCTAGCTAGCCCAGCCGGCGTGGTCCTCCCCGCGTCCCCGTGCGAGAGCGCACAGTGCCATGCACATACGCGTCAACAGTTGAGAGGGTGAAAGCGCGCGCGCAGCAGCAGACTGCGGACAGACAGACGGCACGAGTCGATCGAGATGAGACTAACCTAGCCTAGCGCCCTAGCCCCAGCTATAGCCCCGGTGGTGTCCGGCGATCCACCAGAGCAGGAAAGAAAGGCGCGCCGCGGGTTAACCATCCTAGGCATGCGCGCCCTGCCCCTGCTCGCTCGATCGATTCCCCTGCCCTCTGCCTCGTGCCTGCCGGCGGGGCTGGCTCCGGCTCGCCACCGATGTGATTTTACTGCAAGCGTTTTCTGGGGCATCGTAAACTGTTGTGTCCATCCAGCGTCCAGTTCCCCGACAGGGACAGGCCGAGGCGGAACCCCACCATGCGGCAGCAGGACGGCTCGGCCTCCACCCCCATGATATCATATCATGGCGCGCCCGCGGCTCCCCCTTCCTCCAGTGGGGAGCTGCCACACTCGCTCGCCCGGCCGTGTCCGGGTTCCCGTTGGCTGGCTGGCCTCTGCCGGTTTCCTGTGAGGCCCGAGCTCGCTCGCGCGGTAGCAGGTGGTGGTTAGGTAGAAACTAGAAACCCAATGGACAGGGGGATGGAAAGGGTCTTCGGCTCCTGTATACCGGGCATGGAGGCGGTGGCGCCGGCGGATAGGGAGGAGGAGGGGCTGGAGCTCAGCCTGTCGCTGCACCCGTCGCCGTCGTCGCCGCCCAGGTTCCAGGCGGTCTTCGCCTGCTGCTACTGCCCCAGGAAGTTCCGCAGCTCGCAGGCGCTCGGTGGTCACCAGAACGCGCACAAGCTGCAGCGCAACCTGGCCAGGCGCGGCAGGGAGGCCGCCTCGGCGCCGCCAGCGCCGGTGCCGCCGCCGGCGGCGGCAGCCGATGACCAAGGCAACCACAGGGCGGCGTCCGGCAGCGAGAGCGCGCCCGCGCCACGCACCAGGGCGGAGCCGGGCGCCGATGCGTGGGGAGAGGGGGTCAGGCATCGTCGTCAGCACCATCTTCATCACGTCCCAGCAGGTGGTGGTGTGGAAGCCTCGTCTGGTGCAAGGGGCGACGGAGATGCTGCTGAAATTATCGACCTGTCCCTGAGGCTATGAATGAACCGATGCATGAGCTAGCAGCAGCTGAAGCAGTTCCTCCTCTTCTCCTCCATTAGTTTGCTTAGTTTCTTCATCACGTCATTATTTCTTGTTTGATCTATCGTCCTACGTTTTATTATTCCTTGTCTCAGCTTATGGACTCATGCAGTCATGCCTCATTGAGAGATCACTTGTGATGTTCAGTTCAGGATCACGCAGGGATTAAGTAAGGGCCTGTTTGGTAGGGCTGTGGCTGTGGCTGAAACGGCTGCGGCTGTGGCTGCTCTGGTGAAACAGCTTCTCTGGTGAAGCTGAAGCCATTCTGAAAAGTGTTTGGCAAAACGGCTTCTCCTGTATTTTTAGGAATGGCTTTGATAAATCAAATGTCATAGATGCCCTTAACTATATGGATTTTTTTTAATAGATGAAAATAGATAATCACGGTTCATAAATAGATTACTAGCGAATGTCGCATCCAGGTTCAAAAAAATTCTCACGGTTCATCACGGTTCATCACGTTTCATAAATATTTTAATTGCTACTCCTGTATTTCTCTCAAAAAAATTCAGCTGATTTTTTTTTAATATTTGAATTCATCACGGTTCATAAATAATAGCTACCATCCTTACATAGCATGCAACCATATAAGCTAACTGACATACTCAAGATGATCTAGAAAGGAAGATTGCTCTAGCAAGATCATCTCGGAATTTATCCATGGTCCGATCATCTGTTTCCATGTTGGATGTATCTCCAGCATCTTGAGAGACATAGTGCTTCCTATATCTTGAAGGTATAGTGGGCATATAATCGGGATTCCGATCGCATTTGCGGAAATCCTTATCTTGTGTGTGGTTTTCACGAATGAAGTTATGGAGACACATGGTTGCGGCAACTATCATCATTTGCTTCTCCATTGGGTAACTCGGCATCTTGAGAAGGATTCTCCACTTCATTTTCCACACACCAAAAGAGCGCTCTACCACATTGCGAATACTTGAATGCAAATGGTTAAAATGTTCTTGCTCACCATTTGGAGCAGGACCTCTCCTCCAATCTGGCACATGATACCTTTCACCCTTGTATGGTGCCAAGTATCCAGGTCTATTTGGGTACCCGGCATCAACCATATAATACTTTCCTAAATACACATGTAAAAAAATGAAGGTTGTGAGCCACGCGCATTCATGTATAGACATGAGAAAAGATAAGGTAGGTGATCCGACATACCTAGAGGGGGGTGTGGAAAGGTAGAGTGATCATGTCGAAGTGCATGGAAGAGAACATTAGTATCATGCATAGACCCGGGCTGACCAATAGATGCATAAGTGAACCTCATGTCGAAATCAACAATACCAAGAACATTTTGTGTCGCTGAAATGTGAGTGCCATCCAAAGCTCCAATGCAATCTTTAAAGTGTGGCATCATCCTACGATCATTACTAATCCTAGGATGTGTAGTAGAGAAATTAGGGTCAATTGGCTTTATGTAGTCTGCACTCATAGCCACCATACATATCAATACCTCCTCAAATTTTCTACTAATTGTTTCTGCGGAGTGCTTGAATATACCATGTACACCACTGGTAGAAGTACCATGCCCACACACAAGTAGGAAAATAGCCAATGATTCCATAGAACTCATATGAAGAGATGATTTTAGTCCATAGCTACCCACTAACAGATCATGCAACTTGTAAAATAGAGATGCATTCATTCGGAATTGCTTATGACTTTCACCTGGAGTGTTTAGCTTAAGATGAACAAGTTACTGGACCATAGTGGTGACCGACACATCAGGTTACCTAAAGTCCTAGGATTGCAGGTCATATGATGGTCTGTCACCAGTAAAAGAATGACAACTACCAATCAAATTTGAGACTGAAATTGTATAACAGTAAGTATAAAGAAATGCAAGTGAGATAACCATGAAAGTGAAAAAAAATGTGTACAAAAGAAAATAAATATGGCTGAACTACTATTTCTTTGCATAAGAAATTTGTTTAGTCTTGGATAAGTCTTATCAGGATCAAACCTCCAGAATCAATCTGTAACATTTGGCCCAAGAATGCAGAAACCACTTAAGAACAAAACAATCATGCAACCTTGGAAAGATTTTCGTCAAAATCATTTCCCGCTTCATCCATGAGTACAGATAAAAAATTTATCACTTGGATTGAAAAATACATCAAAACAGCAGAGAAGTCATGAAACTGAACATTGAGAAGGCACATTCCCCTACTTCCCCTACTCCTGATGGGGAACAAGTCTTCAACTTCTGACTAGAACTTCTCTGGCTCTCAAACCCCACGACAAGCCACGCACCTTCAACATAAGAGTGGATGATAGACACCGTACCACGCACCTTCAATTAGCTGGGAAATAACAATGCACAGGTACTACTACATTGCTGTCTGCAAAAGCAATGATATGAAACATTGCGATATGCTAATGATCTACTAATATGCTATGATATGAAGTAATATACATATATGATATATCATATATGGAACATTTGCGAGGAGCCATTTTTGACTCTTAGACATTTATTAAACCAGGATGCAAATGAGTGAAAGTGGTCACACAGAAGATTGGCATGTCGCCTGTCACTCTAGTGTATCTTGTTATCTAGCTACATGCATATTGCTTAGGGCATATGACTGAAGGATAATAATATACCACAAGGACTGAAGGATGCTGAATCCAAGAATGGGCATGCAGTTCCCTAAAGAAAACACATTTCATGACCATGCAAGGCAATGGCCAGCAGCTGATGCATGCCTGGCACCCCAGATAGCAAGCAAAACTTTAAAAATCCAAATACACACCACAGTTCACAACAAAATGTCCCAGATAGCAAATGCGTCACGCATGTTCTTCTTTCTAAGGACAACAGCAAGACAATGGCTTGAGCTCAAACACAACAGCAATCACAATGGCTTCAACAATCACAACAGCAATCACAATGGCTCAAACAAGGAAATCACTTTAATTGGATCATATGTTCTTACCTTGGATCGGTGAGGTCGACGTCCACAGATGCAGGAGCAGTAGCTGTCCTAGCCGCCGGTGGTGGCCTAGGTGCGCGGGTACCTCGCCGACGAGTTGAGGAGCTCCGAACTGGACCAGAGGTGACCCGAACCGGCAGCCGCTCGTCATTGCCTCCAACCTCCTGTGAAGCTGTCTCCTGTTGAGGATCGGCACGGAGCCAATCCGGCCCTAGAGCCGCCGCCGCTGCTCCGGCCCACCACTCCGGCCATCCTCCGGGCATGGCGGCGTTGGGGATGCCGGAGGCCTGGGAAGCTGATGGCCCCGCGCTGGGGACGCCGGGCCATGCGCCGGGGATGCCGGGCCACGCGCCGGCGGCCAGGCCCGCCGCGGCTGGGATGGCCGGTTGCTGCGCCGGTGGCTGGCCCGCCGCGGTTGCTGCGCCTCCAGGCCATGCGCCCGCCACCATGCCGGGAGGCACTCCCGCGGCGGCCAGGAGGGCACCCAGGGGACCCGTCGGCGGGCCTCCCGGCCACAAGAACGGGGCGCCGCCAGCCCCTCCGCCGGACACATACGGCGCGCCGTTGGACCCTCCGCTTGGCGCATCTTGGAGCCCACCACCGGATCTACCCCTTTCGACCGCCGGATCCAAGTTTCCCGCCGCCGGAGGAGGGTCCATGCCGGCCGCCGCCAGACCAGACCGGAGGAGGCGCTACCAGAAGAAGAGAAAGGAACGGTTCGCGAGAGGAAGAAAGGAAAAGGAGGCGGTGGCAATTCGGTGTAATTTTGCCGAAGTCGAAGGGTAATTTGGTAACATGGGGGGCGCGGATGGAGGGGAAGCCGCGGGGAGCTGGTTTTTTGGGCTTCTCCTCCCCAGTACAAATTGGAAAACGGCTTCACGGGTGCTTCGCGAGAGAAGCCGTTTTTTGGAAGGGCGTTTGGTACGGCTTCTCCAGAAGCCGCTCGAGAAGCCGTCCAATAAGCCCTACCAAACAGGCCCTAATAATTAGGTGCACTACTCATCATCAGAAGCTTCTTCATGAATTCCTCGTACTGCTAGAGTGCTAGTGCTGATCGCTCTGTAAATATTCTGTCCTTCTAGAATTGCTTTCAACTTAGCTTTGCAGTCTTGCAGAATGCAGAGGTCTCAGATGGATAGCTGCTAGCTAGCATAGCTTGTTGCTTTAGGGATTCTTGATTCTTCCATGGCTCTCTCCTGGCTAGCCCTTCTGTAGCAGTCAATTTGTGTCATAAACCTCATGCAACTCCTGTCTAATGCTGTTGTATTGTTCAGAGATAAACCCCATTTTTCCATGCTTCATTCCGGATTATGGTTACCTGAAAAATATTCTCTGGGCAAACACTATATTAGATATTCTTTGATTCCCAATAAAAATGCTTATTTAATAATGTGTCTCCTTTCATGGTGTACTCTATGATTCCATATATTTTCTTACTAGTCAATTTGTTAGTTCATTATTTTTTTTCATTATTGGGCACACATAAACTAGTACTAGTAGTAGCAGCTGCTGCAGTAGTAGTCACAGCCACATGTGACGCCCATAAAGATTTATGCACGCCTGCTTTACTCCTGACAACACTTCAGGTGAAAAAACTTGCTCTGTGTGTCTTTATTTACGAGTATCCCACATAGATTACCGCAGCCAAGCATACATGAGCAACCCCTGTTATGTGCTACGAAAGGGAGGGGAAAGCTGACAGAACCACTATGGAAGTACAGCACCAGCAGAGATATGTTTCGTGTTTCGGGCTTCTCATTCTATGTATTTTCAAATGTTTAATTTGATCTGTCTTCAATGTTCTACTTCCACATACCAATAATTAATACTGTTTGAAAGATTGAACAATTTGAATACAGATAGTACATGTGTGTTGCGGATTGGTGACATGAGCCTGGGGATACTATTTATTTAATCTTCATGCTGGAAAATTGTTGTAGAAACTAGTTTTCTTATTATGAGCTTTGCACTTTTCTTTTTTGCTTAGGTTTAGAAGCATAAAGAAGTGACTGGAGCTAGTTAGCAAGTACTAATTGGTTCTCTTTGTGTTTCGGCTTTCACGTTCTCTGAAAGGTGCAATTAGATATCCAATCTTATTATAACCAGTAGATGTCTATAACTAGTAGTGAAGTATTTTCAAGACAAAACTATTAATCGACAATATTTTTTTCTAGCGGCTCTCTACAGTTTTAAATAAATTCTGTGCTCATTTTTTTTTCAATAAAGGTATCCCAGGACTTAAAAGAAAGGTACGATAAGGGAGTAGCAGTAAACATGTTTTTCAAGACAAAACCATTAATTAATAATATATTGTTAGCGGTTGTCTCTAGTTTTAAATGTACTATGGGCTCAATTTCTTTTTAAAATATATTCCGTGACTTAAAGACAATAAGGGATCAGGTATGATGCCTCTCTTCGATTTTTCTTATAATCAGAATTATGCTTCTATATTAAGGTTTTGAACATCGTTATACGAACATTACTAGAAACAAAGATTATAGGGTTGGAAATTAGTTTTGCATACCAGTTAACATGTAAAAGATTCTCTTGGTGTTGCTAGATCAACAAAGGTCTCTTGATATGGGGCCAAAAATAAAATTTGAAACCTATTCAGCATTGTAAAATATTCTGTGCAGTCATGATAATGCATCAGAAAGGAAACGGCCATGTGAAGAAGTGTAGGGAAAAACGGTTTTCTTAATCTTTTTGTTTATTTTAAAATGACAGCACACATATAATCACTACTAGATTTTCAACATTTTCCGAGTGTTTTTTTTTTTGCAAATGCCCAGTTGTTATTGATCTTCTTTAGATTTTTTTTTTCAAATAATTGCCAAGGGTTTTTTAGTCTAAATGGACTGCTTTTGAGATTATTTTGTAAGCAACCAATAGTTTATTGTATGTGAAATATTGGCTGGGTATTCTTGGTTGCTAATTTGTTTTCGCCATTGGGGATTGTCCAAAATAAACTAAAACCCTCAACCACTTAAGAATTGTAAATAAGAACAATATATAACCCCCGATCATTTGGAAAAAAAACACACATGGGAAATATTAGATATACTGTGGTGAATAGTTAGTAATGTACCAAGTGTTTATACGATCCTAATTCCACCCATGACATTAATGTTACGGACATGCTTCCCCTTATCCCATCCCCTACTTTCTCAACTTCTTCAGCCATACAAGAGACCAAGCTTTATTATCATACTTTCATGTGTGTGCATCTTGTTGTTTTCTTCTCTTGGAGTTCACTTGATTCGTTGCGTGGAGTTCGCCAAATACATGCACCCTTTACTGCCTAGTGATGGTTGTCCTACTTCCCTGTCCAAGCTCCTGCACGTACAGGTCTCTCTCTCTCCCTCCTCCCTCCTCAATTGTGCTTCCATATTATTTTACACAAAGGAAAAAGAGGTTTATGCCACACGATACACCCTTGCGCCGCTTCTCTACAGAAGCTATGCAGTTTCTTGTCATCATGTAAATATTCCCTCCATCTCAAATTTTAGATCGTTTTGGTAGATTTAGATTCATAGTTTTTAATGTATTTAAATATACTGTATATCTACATACATAGCAAAAATTATGAACCTAGAAATGCCAAAACGACCTACAATTTGGAACGGAGGGAGTACGTAATATACTAGCCACATCTTCACATATTCTCTCAAGCATGATCTTATCCTGGCCTATTAAAACGTCATTACCGATTCCCTTTTCCTTCCAAAAGTAACTTTATAATAGTGTCTCATGTACATCAAACTTTAAATAATTTGTCTTGGGATAAATTTAAGATACCTTATATTTCACGACGAGGTATGTTTCATGCAATGCAGAGCTAACACCCTATTTATTGGCAGCTTTTAGCGTTTGAAAAAAAAGACCGCAATGTCCACGGCAAGCTCACATGTACACTCGGCACAGCATTAAGCAGTTCAGCACCCGCAGATGATCCACGCTCAGACGGCGGCAGACAAGCATCTGGCGCAGCCACCTGCGAGACACCTGTGCTGCTCCACCGACTCTGCAACTATCGGCCCAATCATATCGCAGATGTAGCTCGTATTGTCCACTGGCGGCCCACTTGTCAGCGACGCGTCACATTTATAATACTGACTCGTGGACCGCAAAACTTTCGTCCCACCTGTCAGCGGCAAGACCGCTCGGATCGGGAGTGCGCGATCGCCGTGGCAGAAAGGTCCTAGTCAGAATATCCCACACAGCCGCCAGCCACCAGCTCCACCTCCCCCCACTGATGCCGGGTCCCACCGAGCCATGCCCTGCCTGTCAGTCGGATATCCAGCCGTACCAGCATATCCCGGAGCTCCCGTGGGCCACGCCCGTCAGTGGCGCGCACGGTCGACAGAGCCTCGTACGCGGGCCGAAAGCAGTAAACAAACTGGTGGCCAAAGGCGAAAAGCGGGCCCGCACACCCACCCACAGATCTCCATCTCTCTCTTCTCTCTCCTCCTTTGCTCTCCCCGTCGCTCGCGCTCGCCCAAGTCGTCGCCCAGTCGCTGCCCAGCTCAGCTCCGACGCGAGCAGAGCCGCGCAACGGCGCAAGCAAGCGCGCGTCCTCTCCACCGGACGCGTGACGGTTTGCTTCGGACCTCTTCTTTAGCTGCGGCTGCTGGTAGGCGTTTGGTCCCTGCGCCGTGGCTGCGCTTCCGGTGATGGATTTTCCTCGGTTTTATTTATTTTTTTGGGCGGGGGATTCTCTTTGTTTGATCCGGGTTCGTGGTGGTGGGCGCAGATCTGACTGGTGGCTCCGGGCCCGTGCGGGAGGGCGTCGCGGCGATGCAGAGGCAGGGGCGGCACCTGGAGCGGTCCAACTCCAAGCGGGTGCTCGACCATGGCGGCGGAGGCGGCGGCGACGACGACGACCGCGCGCCTAAGCGCCCGCGCGTCCCCGCCCTCGCGAGGTGAGTGCGTTGGGCCTGACGCGATTGGACTGTTGTGGAGTGGTTTGCTGATTAATCAGTGTCTACGTAGATGTGCACGTGCTGCTTATTAGTGTTTGGATTGGTGATTCTGTTTGGAAAGAGTACCTTACCAAGTAGCATTACGTTGATTCGTAAATCGTACACGTGAAAGTAAATTCGGTTGCTAATGCAGTGGAAGTTCTGTGGATCCCCTCTTGAGTGGCCTAGTTAAGAATGGACTCAGAAACATTGTCCGTGTGTCTTTCGAAAAAAGAAACACTGTCCGTGTGACTGAAGATATAATTTAGCTGACGGAAGCGCTTAAAAGGATGGGTATGAACTCAATATTATAGTTTTGTCCGCATAGAATCTGTGCCTCTTTGTTTGGGACTGTGTATGAGCACCATCCATGCCCTTTCAAACATCTTACTTCTAAAAATGTATGGCAGCATTTATTGTAATCCCTTAATCAGGACTTAAACCACGTTTTTTTTGTATTATATACATCTATTAATTAGCCAATCAATGGTGCTGTCTATTGTTTGATAAAGTTCTAATTCTGGTTTACTTTTTAGTTTCTATGTGCCATTGGATATCCATTTTTCTAGGACCATTTGGAAAATATGACTCAACTTAGAATTTACTCTAGGTAATATATACTGCAACAAATTTCTGCACATTAAAACAAACAATTGTGTGAGGAGACATTGAAGTTCTGTAGGTACCATGGTTTAATATATTTTGCTGGTGGTTTGCTGGTTGCAGTGTTATTGTAGAAGCCCTCAAGGTGGATAGTTTACAGAAGCTTTGCTCATCACTGGAGCCAATTCTCCGCAGAGTTGTGAGTTGAAGCCCGAGGATGACTTTTGATATAACCATCTGACAGCTTTTCTGATCATATAGCCACTCAATGTTTGCTTTGTAGGTCAGTGAAGAAGTAGAGCGTGCTTTAACCAAATTGGGCCCGGCTGGTCCTGCTAGGATCCAAGGAAGGTACAAAATTTGGAACTTGATCTTATGGTTGTTTATGTAGTTTTACCTGGATATGCCGCGATAAGTTGTGAACTTCACATACCAAATAAAAACAGGAGCTCTCCCAAACGAATTGAAGGCCCTGATGGTAGAAATCTCCAGCTTCAGTTTAGGACTAGGTTATCCCTCCCACTCTTTACTGGAGGGAAAGTAGAAGGCGAGCAGGGAGCAGCAATTCATGTAGTGCTGCTAGATGCAAACACTGGACATGCTGTTACTTCAGGACCTGAGTCGTCTGCTAAACTGGATGTTCTAGTGCTTGAGGGTGATTTTAATAAAGAGGAAGATGAGGGTTGGACTGAAGAAGACTTTGAAAGTCACATTGTTAAAGAACGTGAAGGGAAAAGGCCTCTTTTAACTGGTGACCTCCAGGTGACCCTTAAAGAAGGTGTTGGGACCATAGGAGAGCTTATCTTCACTGATAATTCCAGCTGGATAAGAAGCCGGAAATTTAGACTTGGGTTGAGAGTCTCTTCAGGGTTTTGTGAAGGAATTCGTATTATGGAGGCAAAAACAGAGGCTTTTACTGTTAAAGATCACAGAGGCGAATGTATGTTAACTTGCTGTTCTTTCATCGTCTAATGTTCTAACATATAGTTCTTAATCATGAATATGTTACCTGAATATTTTAGTGTACAAGAAGCACTATCCTCCTGCACTGAAGGATGAGGTATGGAGATTAGAGAAGATTGGAAAGGATGGTTCGTTCCACAAGAGATTAAACTCTAGTGGAATCTACACAGTTGAACACTTTCTTCAATTTCTTGTTAGAGACCAGCAGAAGTTAAGAAGTGTAAGTCTAGTTTTCAACTAAACTACAGTTCATCAATTCTATATTCTCGTAGCCAATACTTCTTTTTCTTTTTGGCTACTTTGGCAGATTCTTGGCAGTAACATGTCAAATAGGATGTGGGAAAGTCTTGTTGAGCATGCGAAGACTTGTGTTTTGAGCGGCAAGCATTATATATACTACTCAAGTGATGCCAGAAGTGTCGGTGCAATTTTCAACAACATATATGAATTCACTGGTTTGATCGCTGATGATCAGTTCATTTCAGCTGAAAATCTCACTGAAAACCAGAGGGTTAGTCTCCTTTCAGTGCATTTTATAACTCTGGTCTTGGGAGTCTCATATCCTGTCAGCACTTGATAGTTGATAGTCTATGAATTGAGATTCTGAGGTCATAACCGCTGATAAAATTTCACAGCCTCCTTAAACTGTATCACATATTATAAATGTTTTCTCCTTTCATGGTCCATGAATTTCTGCTGCCACTCTTGCCTAGAGTGTTTTGCTATTGTTTTGACCTAGGCACAGAATTTGCGACAAACTGCTCCATTTCTGCATTCTAGTTTGGCCATCGCCTAAATTTACTGCAGTTAAATGCTTCTTACCAACAAGAAATGACAACCACAAGCATTTCAAGATCATAGTATAGAACATGCTTTCATATGTTTGTTTGATAGAGATCTGTACCTATTGTTGAAACTTAAGTGCTTTTTTGGTTCTCCTGTAGAGTGTAGATGCTCAGTTTGGCGGCCAGACCCTAAGTCTGAACAGATAATACTCCCTCCATCCCAAATTACTATTTGTTTTGGCTTTTCTAGATACACACCTTTTGATATGCACCTAAATATATACGTATGTCTAGATACATAGCAAAAGTGATGTATCTAGAAATGCCAAAACGAATAGTAATTTGGGACGGAGGGAGTAGAGTAAATAGTTTACTATCCATGCTTCTGCTACAAGTTTTATGGATGATGTCTACTAATCCTTCAAAAATTTTATATTACTTATAATTTATCAATGGTGCTATCGGAATATACCTTTTATTGAAAAATGCGTTCAATTCCCATTCTAAAACAAAATGCATATTTTTTTAATAAAAAATCACCATTTCAATTAGAAGATGTATAACCATCTTTTCTTTTATGTTTTTTTTGGGATTTAGTATGCTGGTGGCAAGCTCACTCTACCTGATCACAGGTTTTTGCTGATACATTGGTGAAGCAAGCATATGATGATTGGATCAATGTTGTAGAATATGATGGTAAGGCACTATTGAGATTCAAGCAGAAAAAGAAATCTGTTACAACTAGAAGTGAGACAGCAAAGGCTTCAGCAAGCTATCCTGCATCAAACGGTTTAGTGCACTCGCAGAAACAATTAGCAAGTCCTGTAAATGCTGAGCAGTCTTCCCTGAGCAATATTAGTGAAGGTACCTACTACCTTAGCTTAACATTAATTTCTAGTATGTTTCTTGTGCACTCCCTTTGCATTTTAACCATACTTCTTGAGCATCTTTATAATTTTTTGGTAAAAAAGAACTTCCCCTTTCTCGTATGCAGTTTTTTACTGTTTTGTATCTGTTGAGTTATACTGTTTACAGAACCTATTCATGACACAAAAAACATGGATTCTTTTATTGAGTCTGACTGTCTGACAATATTGATAGTTGTTCCTGATTGAATTTAGCTTAACGTTTGAAAAGCAACATTGGCACTAATGTTACTTTGGCAAAAAGATCAACTACTCACCTGCTTCTTATAAAAAAAACTGTTTGTCTGCTGAAATTATTCTGCATTTATGTTACATTGACAAAAACTCAACTATTTACCTGCTGGCAATTATTCTGCATTTATGTTACATTGGCAAAAAATCAACTATTTACCTGCTGGCAATTATTCTGCATTTATGTGTTCACTTAGCAGCTTCATTGTTCACTTAGCTATTATCAGTTGCTGACTACTGCTAGCTTGAACTTATAAGCATATTTGCTCTGTTCAGCAGATGGAACAAGAGTTGTATCCATTGGGAACCAGGGAGCAAGAGGGTATGCAGCCAATCCTCAGGACATGGCACCGACATCAAGTATTACCATGCAATATGACATGAGTTCATTGGCCCCTGAAGGCCAGTTCAGTGGTTCGTCCATCCAGCCTCAAGCTTCAAGAAGCTCCAACACGCTAGCATTACGCCCTATGCAGCAGCAGCAGCAGCCGCTGCTGCAAAACTTTGAGTTCTCCGGGCTTGGTGGTCAGTCCACCCAACCTTCATCTCTCAACCCTTTCGACGACTGGTCGCGGTTGCAGGAGAACCGTGGAAGCGTTGATGACTACCTGATGGAGGAGATAAGGGCGAGGAGCCACGAGATACTGGAGAATGATGAGATGCAACAGATGTTGCGCATTTTGAGCATGGGCGGGGCACCGACCGGCCTGAACAATGTCGACAGCTTTCCTTCGTACCCATCTCCTGCCCCAGCCTTCAGCTTTGAGGACGACCGCTCTCGCTCGTCCGGTAAAGCTGTTGTTGGGTGGCTTAAGATCAAGGCCGCGATGCGGTGGGGCATCTTCGTCAGGAGGAAAGCGGCCGAGAGACGAGCTCAGCTTGTCGAGCTGGAAGACTAGCGGGTGCGGGGCTGAAGTGTTCAGCTTATTTACGAGGAAGGCTTGCAGATGCTGCAATGTTGTAACACTAACACGCCTTTCCCTTGCTCAACAGCTCCATTGATATTTGTATACTAATGGCAACATGGGATGGGAGGACGATTAAGACCCTGAGCTTTTACAAAGAGTACTCTTTTACAAATGAACGCACGTTGGTTGTATAGATGCACGATATGATGGTTACTATCATGGTTTTTCTAGGGGTCGGGTATGTAAATATGTCTGCCTAGTTAATCCTCTGCCTGTAACCTTACTGTGAAATTTACTTGTTGGAGGATTAAGAAAAGGGGAAGCCAAGAAGCTCATTTGTTCGTAAGCCATCAAACGGAAATTAAGTTTGGAATTTTCGCACTTCATGCGAGCATCCGTACAGAACTTTTCAGTGCAGAGCTTCGTGCTGGTGTCCGTTTATTGATGCCGACATGCACTCGCGTGGTCGTATAGCGTGCATATCATGGCCACTGTGAAACTGATCATTAGCGTTTGCCCCGTGACTCACGTGGAACGTAAATCGAATGTAGGCTTCCGGAATAAGGGAGGTGCACGTGATCATTTTGTCCCCCTACACCCGGTGTCTGTCTCCTAGAACGTCATGAAAAACATGTTTGAAATATTAATGTTTTCTTGGGCCAGCACTATTTGTTTTTCTGGTCAATGCCCAATGGTTTGAATTTTGAATGCAACTTGCATCAGCTAGATTGTGAAACTCTGAATAGCGCTAGTGGCCTAAACAGAGTCCTAATAATATGTGCCAAAAAATTTTAAATCATGCCACCTCATCCATGGGCCTAACGTTTGATCATGGATTCTTTACTGGGCTGCTCCGAACCATACGCCAAGTAAATGGTAAATGAATATGCCAGACAAGACCAAACTGAATATTTATACTGACATCCAGAGAGCAGAATTCCACATCAGGTGAACAACCATGAGAAATTATTTTTCCTGATATTTTCTAAAAAAAATCTCTCTCTGAGAGTGGAACACCCGAGTCTCTGAAGTTATATGAACCATCAGACTTCTTCTATTGATTGGTAACTCGAACTGAAGCAATCGTAAGTGCAATACAGTGAATGTTTCAGAGTTACTATTCACTCCATCCTAAAATACAAGGCATCCAAGGGTTCAAAATTTATCCCCAAATATAAGGCATCATAGGAGTTTTTGGCAAGTACTCCATCAACTTAATTAAAAATTTGCTAAATATTTCTCTTGTTAACTGAAAAACTTACTTACCTTGTATTACTGTTAGGTAAGAGGTAAGGGTACATGAGATATTTGCCAGCGACTCCGCGGGCATGCTCTTAAGGGCAAGGCCAGCGATTCTGTGGGCAGGCCAAGCAAAGGGCAAGGCCAGAAACTAACCACGACTTGTCTGACCAACCAACCCCCTGGAGGTAACAATAATTAAAGCAACCCAACGTCCCTAGATTTCCGGCGCCATTAACAAAACCGCGCGCGCAGCAAGGGGTGCTGACGATAACATCAAGGGGAGCCGGAGCTGGCAGGCCGCCGAGGCGGCAGCTAGCGGCAGGCCGCAGGGGGTGTGGTGGGGGCGGCCGGGCGCTTAGAAAAACCCCAGGAAATGGCAGGAAAGCACGTACGTGAGCAGGCAGGCGGGCGGGCAGAGCGAAGGGGGGCGGCCAGGGGAGACGAACCCCCGCCCCGGCGCCTCCCCGCCCCGCCCCCGCCCTCCTGTATAATATTCGCCCACCATCGCCTCAACTTGCGCCGGGGGGCGATGACTAATTGCGCCAGATGCAATGCATCCGTGCGTCCTCTCTCTCCCCGTCTCTGCTGGCTCTCTTCTCCCTAGCTATCTCGCAGGGTCGCAGGCTCTCGATCTCCACCCCACTAGCCTGTCTGCGTCGCTGTGCCCAGCAGCAATCGCCGGCCAGCCTTCTTCCTCATACCAAAGCTAAAAGTGGCAATGGAAAGATGATGCTTCTGCCATCGGTCTCGCCAGGTCTGCCTTTGCTCGATGCCTCGATGCCGATGTTCATTTGCATGTGATTGTAATTGCTATGCGCCCCCATGTAGAGAATAACCTTTTTCTTAAGTTGCTATTAATCGATCGTCTTATGTATACGCTTAGTTCCCTGATCTAGCAATCGATATGATGGGTTCAGAACTATGCTACTCGACCGATCTCTTTCTTGTATATTCTTTCAGCTAACGAGAGTAGCCGAGTTGCGTCTCGCTCTTTTCCGAAAGAACCAGGAATTGGATGTCTTTCGCCCTCCTACAGTCCTACCTACCTTTACGAGTTTTTCTTCCCTTTGTCTATGCCTTTTACCAGCTTTTCCTGCTAGTAAAACAATTCACACACGCATAGCTTACGCATAATATATAAGGTGCCGATCCATCAGTTCGATCGCTTCATGTGCTGATGAGATCTTTGTTTGGCCAAATCGCAGCAGGCGAACTAGATCTGGCCTGATTCGGCGATCGGGCAGTCAGAGTATACGAGATTGAGAGCTTCAGCTCCACGACTCTATAACTAGCGACTAACGCTGCACTGCATGCGTGCCTTCGACTTCAACAAGAAGGCGCACGCAAAGGCCAAGGTAATCATCGACTGAACCGAGCGCTCGTTCGGCTCCGATCCTCATGTTCTTGAGCTCGAGGAATGAGCCCCAAGAGGACATCCAACAGCTGATCGCCAACAGTGCCGGTCCCAGCCGCGGCGCACCCGCCGCGCCCAGTAGCGACATGGAGAGCGGCAGGGGCGGCGGCGGCGGCGCGTCATCGTCACGCATGGCGACGTCCGATCAGAGGCTCCTCCACAGGGCGGAGGAGGAGGAGCGTAGCAGCCACGGCGGAGGCGGCGGCTTCTGGGCCAGGTACTCCTCGTTCTCGTTCCTGCTGCTCGTGGGCGTCACCATGTCGCTGGTGATCCTCCCGCTCGTCCTGCCACCGCTCCCGCCGCCGCCGTCGATGCTGATGCTGGTGCCGGTGGCAATGCTGGTGCTGCTGCTTGTGCTGGCGTTCATGCCGACGACGTCGACGGCCGGCCGCGGTGGGGCGGGCCATACCTACTTGTAGATAATCACAATCACATTGCTTTCCTTTTTTTGTCTTTTCATTTGGATTTTGTGATAGGGAGATGTATACATGGATCAACCCAAGGTCCTCTACCGCACTTCTGAATCCTAGCAACCTTGTCATTGTCCGGCTAATTAATCTGAGTCTAGTTACGGCTCGTATGCTTACACAGAATGTTCAGAGACATTACTTACATATATCAACTGGTTTATATTTACATTATTACAGCACTTTACAATTTCTTTTACCGGTCTATGACTGCCATAGGCGTACTGTTTATATGGACGCTAATATCAAACGCTAATAATTCCCAGGTGAGTAGTAGGTGGTACTGTTGAGACCATGATAGTAGCTACACGAATATCAGCATGTCTAGAGAAAACCAGTCATAACTACCATCATGGAAAGCAACATAGGGATACCCTGCTAAACTTTGACACCTGTCACATCGGATATTGATACTAATTAGGAGTATTAAATATAGTCTAATTATAAAATTAATTGCACAGATGGAGTCTAATCCGCGAGACGAATCTATTGATGATGGATTAATTAGCCTTAATAGATACGTCTCACGAATTAGACTCCACCTGTGCAATTAGTTTTGTAATTAGCTCATATTAGTCATCCTAATTAGCATCCGAATATCCGATGTGACCCTGCTAAAGTTTAGCATCTCGTATCCAAACACCCCCATATTCTCATGATGATGATGTACGCCGAGGTTTTATTTTCTCTTGTGTGGGAGTAATTTCTTAGAAGTGGTCATGCAAAAATGTTCAGCAACTCAAGATAAAAGAAGATGACATGATAAAAAAAAGATCACAACAACCGGGGCGGATCCAGCCAGAAGTTCCAGGGGGTTGAAGTCTTCTTGTAGCTCTTCCCCCACCTCCTCTCTCTTTTCTTCTTCTTCTCCCCTCACCTTTCTCCTCCCCTTCTCCAATGGAAGTTGCAGCCACTAGGAGGGCGGCAGCCCCACCCCAGCCCCCCTCCTGGATCCATCATTGACGACAACATGATATAGATATTACCATGGTTATTATTTTCTAACCATTCTACTTGATTTTGAAAAAAAAAACAATGCAAATGAAACACATGCAATTGCAAAGTTCGGATATAAAACTGCAATTGTACTTCAAGGTAGCCTCAAGATGTTTGAACTTGGGTCGAATTTATACAAACTGTATTAACATCTACATTACCAAATCAGAGCTTTGTTACAATGCTTTTAAAGTACCAGTGGTACCTGCAGGTACTTTCCTTTCTTATCCTTATTAAAAAAAGAATTAAATAGATTTGCACATAAGTAAAAGGGCGTCATAGTAATTTCTCACTATTTTTGATACTTGGTCCCACCAAATTGGTACTTCTCTTTAGGTCGATTTCGCCGGATGGACAACCCTTATTTTTTTCAAGCACTCTAAAATTTCTCTACCAAATAAATATGTTTCCAAACTGGATTTAACGAAATTAATTTTGCAATGCAGATGCTGGTGTAATTTTTCTATAAACTTTGTTAAATTTAGAGAACTTACTGGATAACCTCTTGCATTTTAGAACAGATGGGCCAGGTAGGTATCAGATTTGAGTTTTGACGGACATAGATATAATCTGACATTAACTATTTCTTGGCGAAGAGATGGATAATAACAATGCAGGCAGCAGTGGTGTTGTTTTTTCCCCCTCGAGCTTAATTCATGGTTCTTGTTTGTTTTTTGGCAAAACCAAAAGATATCAGTACTCTGTACGTACATCAGTACGTGCTTTTTCGCATATACCTCATCCATCATATCAGAGCCGTTGTCATTTAATGGTCAAGGTGCATTGCACTTGAGTTTCCTTCAAGCCACGGGAACAAGCTGTCAGTCGCACCAGGCCATCAGACACACCGCGGATCTACCCTCCTGCCAAAAAGCATACGATCGAGTGCCACGTACGACAAGAAGCGCCCCTGGATCGAAATGAGCTAGGGACGTGGTGATGTGTGTCGCTGCGCATCAACAAAAATGTCACCGGCGGGCCGGCGCCCAGTGCGTGATGCTAATTAACACGTAAACTTTTTGCTGATCAGTCGCTACTCGCTCGCTAAACATGTTCACACATAAATGGTAGTATGTCCATATTTTTAACTCTTGGACTCTTGGACACCTTACAATTCCACAGCCAATGTAAGCCTGTATTGATTCCTCGATATTTTCAGAAAATACTATCTTACAATAATTTTTATTTTGTATTCCCTTCGTCCCAAATTACTATTCGTTTTGGTTTCGCCAGATACATCATTTTTACTATATATCTAGACATAGGTATATATCTATGTGCATATCAAAATGTGTGTATATAGAAAAATCAAAACGAATAGTAATTTGGAACGGAAGAAGTATTTAAATTGAAACTTGCCATTACCATTATAATTTCATCACATATACAGCGCAAGACTGAAATCCATTTCGACGACTAGTCCAGCGGGCTGGCTCCAGTCGTCGGTCACCCCGCAGCTGGTTCCTTCTTCGCTCGGCTCCGTCGCCGCCGCCGCACCCAGGCAGCAGGCGCCACCAGCCGCCGCGGCGGCCACCCTGTTGCGCCTCCGAGCGCCGTCGGCCCAGCCTCTGATGTGCTCCGCGACGTCGTCGGCGAAGACGGCGCTCTTGAACGAGCTCCCCATCTGCAATAATGCACTCGTGCTGACTGAGTTCAGACTATGTATATATGCACGAAACAAATATGCTAGGCACGTGAAGTGAATGATAGGAGTGTCTCTTGATGATAAGGCGGAGGCCTACTGACATAAGTGACGATGCCGTAGAGAGGGATCGTGCTGTAGCTGCAGAGGACCTCGACGACGACACTGAAGAACAACAACGGAGAGATGCGCTGATCATCGGTGACTCATTTTTAACAGCATGAGATGGCACGAAGAGGATAAATTGATGTTCTTGCTACCATACGATGATTCTTGATATGCTGTATCCCGGTCCGTCCATCATGCAGGAGTTGACGCCAAACATCGCCTGCATGTATAAAACATAGTGCCCCAAAATCTCAATCGCCTAGAAAGCTAAGGGACGCATCCTCACATGCGCAATCCAAGACATAACAGATAACACTATCTGTCACTGACACAAGAGTTTGATGCTTGTGTGCTTACCAGCGTCCAGAAGAAGTACGCGAACTCGAACGCGTTCTGGAACAGGATGAAGTGGATGATGCTGAGAACGACCCGGGGGCTCTGGAACCAGAACAGCTCGTCCGAAGGGCACAAGACCCTCCTCGTCCGCGGCAAAGTGCTTCGTGGCGACCTCGTAAGCCAGCTTGTTTATAATGTGCTCCAGCTTTGCTCCGATCAGGAGCAGCAGCTGCAACAGGACATGTGAAACGTTAGCACAACAGGCAAAACAAAATCTTCAGTAGCAACAGCTAAAATGGTTTGTTTTACTTTTATATTATCCAGACCCTGTAACGGTAGTCCTACACTCCTACTGTTCAGGGTTTAGGAATCAGAAGCTGTCTAGCTGTTTGTATATTAGGAACACACAAATAGTACTTACAGCCAATCCAGAAGTTGGAGTGCCACCCTGAACAAAGAAAATTGCAGTAGACCATCACATTTGTGGATGCTACTAAAACTATGCAGGGATAAAGAACCGACAGACGTGAGAGCAAAACAGTGTCCATGTAAGAAAATTGAAGCATACCGGAGACATTGAATATCAAAAAGATCATCACGAATATCCAATGATACCATCTGCAGTCGAAACAGCAAAGGCAGGTACTTATTCGCTAGTCAGAACATAATTTCCAATGAGCAACATGTGTACTCTACAAGTACGACGGACTTACTTTATGCCAACTAATCTGTAGTTTGTGGTAGTTTTACATGAAAAGAGCAAGAGGAGGAGACAGTAGTTGGTTTGTAGCTCAGCCCTCAAACTAATCTGCTCTATGGTAACTTCGCAGTTTGAGAGAGGTTTATGCATTGCGGATCATGAAACCTTAGCGATCTATCCTTATTAGGGAATCTTTGTAAAAGTCTCGTAGCGTCCCTATGCAGTCACACCTCGGTAGTGTGATGAGTGCCTGATCAGCACAACATGGTTGGGTCTAAAGTTCTTCTGAACTTTTACGTGACTTGTGGGTAAAGATGTACAACCTCTGCAGAGTGTAAAACTGATATATCAGTCGTGCTCACGGTCAAGAGCGACCTGGATCCTCACATGATAATTGAACTTGAAGATTGACTTAAATCGTTATTCTAGTTATTTCTTGTGACCTTTCTGAGTACCAACCATAAGTGTACCCACCCTTACTTACTGCTGCTCAGAAGAGGAAAGTGTGTGAAGTTTTTTGAAGATGATGCTGAGTTCTAGGCGTACGCAGCCCCTAGTCAACTGCCTGTGAAGTTTGGAGCCTCCGTTTCCAGGATTAAGCTGTATATCTCTGATAGACTCATAAGTCATTACTTATATTCCTTTACGTGATACTGTTGCTGTTATTCACTAATGATGTCACTATATGTATGAAACTAGATCATGGCACACATATAGGTAGCACTGGGTGTGATAAGATCCTATCATGCCAGCTCGGGAGGTTGTGATGATTGATGTAGACCGGACCGCTCCCTTCATCGACCTTATCAAAGAGCACAAGTTACCCTTAGACAAGACAGAGGCAGAACAAGTCTCACGGCGCAGTAAGAACTATGTTTTAGTCAGAGACAAGCTTTAGCGAAGAGGCGCATCGTCAGACGTGCTCATGAAGTGCGTCTCATGGCAAGATGATAAGGACATATTGGAAGAGATCCACAAAGGCATTTGCGGCAACCACGCATCCTCACACACAATCATGGGTAAAGCTTTTAGATCAGGGTTCTATTGGCCAACAGCTCTCGCTTACGCCGAGGAACTAGTCCGTTGATGCCAAGGGTGCCAATTCTTCGCTAAGCAGCATCATGTACAAGCTGATCACCATACCACCCTCTTGGCCCCTTGCATGCTGGGGGCTTAACATGATTAGCTCACTCCCCACGGCGCTTGGAGGATTCAACCGAGTCCTGGTGGACATTGATAACTTTACCAAGTGGATTGAGGTGAAGCCAGTCACCTGCCCCAAATCAGATAGAGTACTCGACTTCCTCGACGAGCTTGTACATCTCTACGGCTTCCCTAATCGTATAATCACAGACCTGGGTTCAAACTTCAACAACCATGGGTTCTGGGAATACTGCGAGAACAGTGGGATCGACGTCCGGTATGTCTCCATCGCTCATCCGTGGGCCAACGGCCAGGTTGAGCTCGCCAACAGGATGGTGCTTGACGCTCTCAAGAAAAGGCTACACGACATCTCCAACACCAAGGGAGGCAAGTGGCTCAAGGAGCTACCCAATGTACTCTGGGGGCTACGTACCCAGCCATGCAAGCCTACAGGGCAATCATCCTACTTCCTGGTCTACGGATCCGAAGTTGTCCTACCTGCCAACGTTATGTGGAAATCTCCAACAATCAAGCAGTACGAGGAAGGCACAGCAGAAGAAACAAGGTGTCTAGACATTTACAACCTCAAAGAAGCTCGCCGCGCAGCACTCATCCAGTCCTCAAGATACCCCAACAGCCTCCACCGCTACCATGATCGAAATGTCAAAGAACAATTGTTCAACATAGGCGACATGGTCCTTCGTCGTATCCAGGACACCAAAGGGCTGCACAAGCTCAACTCACCATGGGAAGGACCTTTTATCATCTCCAAGGTCAATGGACCTGGATCATATCGACTACAACACCCCTTTGGTGAAGACGTCGACAACTCATGGAACAAAGAGCAACTCTGTCGATTTTATCCCTAATTTAGATTTGCATATTCATGTAAATCGGCCATCGGTCCTAGTTGTAGATTTACAATCCAATAAAGCAATCATATTTTTATCGTAATTCGACTACTTATTTCTGCCTTATCATGGGTTGTAATAACAAGTCCGCACAACTACAATGAGCTATTCAACTTCCTGGGCAAAATCGCCCAAATCGCAGCTTGTAATAACATGTCTGCACAACTCCAATGAACTATTCAGCTCCCTGGACAAAAGTTGCCCAAATGCTGCTTGTAATAGTAAGTCTGCTAAAATTTAATGAGTTATTCAAATCACTGGACAAAATTATCCAAACGCAGCTTGCAAAGTAAGTCTGTAGTAAACTTCATAAGTTGCTGACTCATAGGACAAATCTGTTCCTTAGTGGCTTGCAAAAAGAAGCCATCAGTACCTCAGGAGTTAATCAACTATCTGAGTAATTATTCACTAGACAAATCTGTCTAGTTGCGGCTTGTAATAACAAGTCCGCTGTTACGAGCTTTCTAGAGCATAACATCAATACAACTCAGGAAAGTTGTAAAGATAGGCTCTAGTCGTCGAAACCCTGAAGGGACTACTCGCCCGCTAGTCTACTAACCAGATAGCTTGAGTACTCGTGCTCAACACAAGGACACGCGTCCTAAGTACTCTATTGTGCATCTGATGAGGCTCACAAAAGAAGCCTTGTGCACAGACACTCACATTAATTGTACGAGCAAACATTAGAATTAATTGTGAGAGGCACTAAAAATAACAAGTCGCAAAGCAAAAAATAATTGCGCAAAGACTAATATATAGTGCATATCGAGCACACATAATTGTTTTCTTTACAATACTAATGTCTGCTTGATACGGATCTACTCAAGGTTCAATTGCTTGGCCAATTCTTCAGCAATTGGGGCTATCTCCCGCATATATTGTTGAAGGGCTTCATCAGTACAGTCATCCGCCCCGCCTGGGTGCCAAATCGGCTTTTGGGGAGAATGACTTCACGGAACTCAACACCTGCTGGGAGATCGACTTGGCCATCTTCTAAATATAGCCTGAAAGCTTCTCCGGCACATCCTTTAGTATATCTTCCAGTGGACGGGACTCCACACCCTCAACTCGGGGTTCAATCATGTCCGCAATTGGCTGGGCGGCTTCGACAATCTTGCTCAAAGTGGATGTTGCTGTCATCATCTCCGACTCACGCTCTTAGATGGTCTTCATGGCATTGACCAAGTCGATTTCACCATCTTCGTGCATTTTCTTCTCCTTCTCTAGGTGATGCTCTAGATTCTCATATTTTAATATTAGCTTATCATGCTGATCGTCTACATGGTAATGCGCATTCTTCCAATTTGTGACTTGCCCCTAGAGATCTTTGTTTAACTTTTTGAGCACTGCACAAATAATGCACAAGAAGATAAGTGTTACAAATAGAATCAGTACTCGGAATCCAACGAGAAGAGCAATTACCTTTGATTTGCTGGTTCAACAATTTGTTGTGCCCCTTGAGACGGTCTTTCTCTTCCTCAAGTTGCTGGATGCGATTATGATACTCAGCGGCAGCTCCATCATACTTCATCAGTAGTCGAGAGAAGTACTCCCTCTCCTTGGCAAGTTCTTTCTCAAGGGCCTCAGCACAGAGTACTGTGTCCCCATAGCTTTCAAGCATCTAAGACTTGCGGCGGGAGCATTTGATAACATCCTGTGCTACACAATAAGTACTCATATCAAGGCATGGATACTAATTGGAAGTTATGTGTCAATGGAACAAGCCAGATCAAGCATACCTCTGCGTAAGCACCGATACAGCAGTGCATCTCCATCATTCCAGCAACCACATCCACGTGTAGCAGAGTGTTGTCGAGTAGTTGGATTTCTTCAAGACGAATTTCTCCAGCCGATAGAGGATCCGCACGAGCTTCAGAATCAATTGTGCTGCACGGAACCATGATAAGGTTTGTCGATGGACCTAGCTCGGAGGACGCGTTAACGGCATGACCTCCAAAACTGTCGCCACTTCAATTTCCACCTCTGGCTCGGGGGCCACAGGAGTAGCCATGGTGCTAGAAGTAGTCGCCGCCACTTCTTCGGGTACTTATCGCTCGGGGGCTGGCGGCACAACATCAGTTGACGATGCCAACACCTCATGCATAAGAGCCACCACGGCAGATGTAGCCCTTGGAGTAGACGGTTTCTCCACAATTTGCTCCTGCGGTGGAAGGACTGCTTGAGCATGGATGATGTCTCGGGTTGAGCGGCTATCACCATCAGCCGAAGGACCGGAGTCAGGTCTAGACAAATTCATGTCCGAAGATATCCTAAGCAGATAAGATTTCATCAAATAGACAGAAAAGAGAGTTACAATAAGTACTCACGGGAGCAACAAGACATACCTTGTAGATCTCCTCAACTTCAAAGAGGGTTCTCCTATAAGGCGCAGAGGTTTGATGGTAGGAGACAGTCCCTTTGGCGCAGCTTGAATGGTCGTAGCATGATCATTACCAACCTTAGCCACCGCCTCTGCTGTTCGAGTTATTCTTGCGCCGGCAGGGTCCACCATCAATCCAGATGTGTTGCTATCAACAACAACATGAGGCTCCGGAGCATCTTCAATGTTGATCATCTCCTCGATGACCGGCGACTTGTCTTGCGCAGCTAGAGCGGTTGCCTTTTCAGCACCCGTCGCCAGCTCGAGTACCTGCAATCCACAAGTGTCATCTTGAGTAGATACGATATTAACAATGGAAACATCCTTTGGAAGTACATGATAATGGTATTAACATTGGAAACATCCTTTGGAAGTACATGATAATCATGATCTTGTCCTTCATAGGTAATTACCTTGGGAGGCACATCATCTTCTGATATAGACTTTTTCACGCTCTGTTTTGCAATGACGGCCCTCTTTTCTTCGATGGTGGAGGGATTGCGGCTTCAAGCTCATCTGTTGTAGAGCATTTCTTCATTGCACAGGAAGACCCAACCTTAGCAGACGACTGAGCCCTGACTTCATCCGTAGCATCAGAACTAGTGCAGTTGGAGGATTCGACTACCTCCTCCTTTTGGTCATCGCCTCCTATGACTTCCCGCGTAAACAAGCGATGAGTGGCTTCATAGACATTTTCAGATCCGGGAGGAGGAGGAGCAGAGAAGTACAAAGTAACATCTTCCTGCAAAATGAGACAAGTCAGTTGACCAGGACATTCAAAATAAGTACTTGGGCGCTAAGGCCACGGGTACTTACAGGCTTCGGCGGGTGTGAGTCACTGAATTCCTACAAATAGTGGCGATCTCGCCCACGTTCTTGAACATTCGCTTGAGCCTCGTCATGACTTCATCCGTGCTGATTTCATTAGAAGAGAATCTGGATAGATCATCAAGACCTGTGTACTCGTAGCCTAAGTGACAGCACTGTTGTAGCGGCTGAATCTGTCGCTTCATAAAGCTGAATGCGACGCCAATACCTGTCAGACCTTGTTCATTCAGAACTGCTATCCACTTCACCAGCTTGGGTACTTGCAGGCAATTGTCATGCTTTGGATCATCAAGCCACCAGTTGTTCCAAGAAGGACAGTGTCCTGTTAGCTTGTTGAGTTTCGGATCATGGTTGCCAATGTAGCACCATTTTTCCTTCCACCCGGCATTGGAGTCTATCAGTTCATTGCCTAGATACTGACTGCTCATTGTCTCTTGCATTTGAATTTTGGCACCTCCAACCAAGAGGGTATGGTCTTTTGAGGGTTGAGGCTTCACACGGAAAAATTTTCGGAATAACTGAAAATGCGGCCTGATCCCCAGAAAAGCTTCACAGAAGTGGATGAAAATAGCAATGTGGAAGATCTCATTGGGGTTTAGATGAACCAACTCCAATTTATAGAAATCCAGCAAGCCTTAGAAGAAATCTGAAGCCAACAATGCAAGACCTGGGAAAAAATTACCGTTTCATTGGGATAAGTCTCCAACGGGCAAGCGTTGTCATAAGCAGATCTCCAGTTGATGAAGTTTTGATCTTGGAGTAATTTGGCAGCTACGAGCGTCTTGATGTCCTCTTCCTTCAGAGTTGACCGCTTCCAGGCACAGACAGGATTTGGTGGCATGATCTGATCGGTTTTCCTATATTTGGGTGCCGGCAAATATGACTCTTTCTTTTTATCAGATGTTTTCTTCTTCTCTCCTTTGCCTAATTTGGACGCACTAGCTTTCCTTCCCATTCTTGATGTCACATGCTTCTTCTGTCGCATAAGCTCGGAGGGTGCTTGGTGGGGGGACGGCGGCGCTAGGGCTAAAGTGTGGAAGTTGGAAAGGCAAATGGCAAGGGTAAAACGGAAGGGGTAACCTCCTCCGTTATTTATAACAGTAGCATGATAAAAACTGCGCAAATGAAAGGATTTCGATTTAAAGGATTCCCAGAATTTCGGACACCTGATTGGCGGTTACCTTTATTTCAGGAGGAGATAAGATCTCCTTCCAGAGATGGTCACGTTGACCAAAGGTTGACCCTTATACCCACCAAACTAGTTGGCTAAAGGCTCGAGAACTGTGTGCCACGTGTCCATTGATAAAAAAGTTTTTTCTCCGGATTTTAAAGGGAAAGTGATGCAAATTACAGATTGACCCTAAGCCTGATTCTTCGATTCAACCTAAGGCTCGGGAGCTACTCCATATCCATATAAGATTCAAAATTGAAGGATATGAGACTGAGTTAAATGAGGCTTGAGCACATTCTAGTCGCATGGCAGTTTTTAGATAACTTTTGAAGATTCAATCAGATGAAGTACTCGAAAAGCACCAAAATTAGTCGGTGAAGTCTACAAAAGTACACAGAACTGCTGCATTCGACTAAAAAGTACTTGGGAGCTTATCGTACATACATCTATGGGCCCACCAAAAGGTTTGGACAGTCCTAAATATGGGGTTGGACATCAAGACGCATCTGACATGGAGACTATGGCGCAGGACAGCGTAGGCCACATGGAAAGATAGGAACTAGTCGAGAATTAGGAAAATACTCGTTGTAATAAGAGTAGAACTCCTCTGGTCGTATCCGACTAGTATGCTTTTAACCAACTGACCTGGAACACTGCCCCCGACTATATAAGGTGAGCCAGGGACCTCCTCCAAAGCAATTCAATCCAACCAACATACAGGACGTAGGGTATTATGCAATCTAGCGGTCCGAACCTGTCTAAATCGTGTGTCTGCGTTCACCTTCGAGTTCTTGATCTCAACGAGCCCCACTAACCAAAACACTACCTCGGGCACCCCCCGTCGGTAGGTTGTCGGATCTAAACGTCGACAGATGGTAGTGCAGAGCTACAACCATGTGGTGATCTCTCTCTCTTTTGTTTCACCTTGCATAAATTTTTGTTCAACCTCAAACTTTCGCATGATATTTGCATTCTCTATCCAAGTAGATATTTGCATGCTCTATCCATTTATATTTCTGGTTGAATTTTTTATGTGTCGGTTTACGTGCTACCGTGTTTGATAATACGGTAGCATCATAACTCATCTTAACACCGAAGATGTTCTTGATATCACCCGGATATAAATAGATAGTCGTAGCTTCACGAATCATCAAAAACTCTAGCCAACAAACACTTGTAGCATAAATTTTCCATACTGGCTAAATAGTACAAGATCGTATCCCAATGAACCTAAGGTTCTTTGTTCTATCATGATTGATCTTCGCCAGATGTAGGGTTCCAAATGAACAAGCATCTGCTAGCCCAAATCATCGACATGTGTCCCAAAATTCATCCATATCATTATTGCCCTCCGACCGAGTCGGTTCCACCGATTGGTGGCCCTTCATACCCACTACATTGTCGGTTGACTAGTCCAATAGAATGATAGTTTCTATAACATTAATTAGAGCATCATATAAAAAAAATGATGATGTGGCAATAGAGTTACGAAGAAAAGAAAACTATTTTCCTTAAAAAACCAACTCTACATGAAAACAAGGAAGAGGGAAAAGGGATAGGAAGATTGGGAGAGGAAAGGAGATAGAAGAGAGAGGATTGGTTGGAAATTTATTTTGAAGAAACTATCTACTGGGAAGATAATTTCATTGAGCTACATGCACCAACTAATTGAACTAAAAAAGTATGAGCTGATAGGAAAATGTGATATTTCACTTGTATTTCAACCCTCCCTCACGCATAGTATATGCGCGCAGCATCTTTCCTCAGAAGGAGATGCTCCGAAGTTGAGCTGGGCGGCTCTTCTCTTCCCAATTCCGTTCCGCTGCCGCCGTACCCAGGGCAGATCTTCTCATGCGCTCCCGCGCGTTGTCGGCCCAGCCTCTGAGATGGTCAGCGACGTCGTCGGCGAACACCGCGCTCTTGAACGAACTCCCCATCTGATAGCACAGTCCACAACACAGGAGGATTAAAACTACGAACTCCATCAGGAAAAATAAAGGATACATGAGACGCTTGGTTCTTCTGGCCTACTGACATGGGACACGATGGCGTAGAGGGGGAGCGTGCTGTAGCTGCAGAGCACCTGGACGATGACGCTGGAGAACAAAAAAGAAACAGACAATGCAAAAAACCGCAAATGTTAGGTTGATGTGCATTGATCTCAAGAGGGGATTGAAAGCAGGTTCTTGCCACAGTACCATACGACGATCCTCGATACGCTGTACCCTAGTTTGTCCATGATGCAGGAGTTGATACCGAAGGTCGCCTAGTCAAGGATGCCATGATTTATCAGTGCAAACGGGTGTACATTTTCACTTTAGAATCCAATGGTAAGAGATCGATTGAACAACTGTGAAGCAAGATCTGCACGATGTCTTGTGCTTACTAGTGTCCAGATGAAATACGCGAACTCGAACGCGTTCTGGAACAGGATGAAGTGGATGAGGACGAGCACGAGCCGGGGGCTGTGGAACCAGAACAGCTTGTCTGAAGGGCGCACGACGGCGCCCCCTTCCCCTCGGCCAGCGGCGTGCTTCGAGGCCACCTCGTAGGCCAGCTTGTTTATGATGTGCTCCAGCTTTGCCCCGATCAGAAGCAGCAGCTGCAACACAGGAGAAAGAAACATGAGGAAAAGAAAAGAAAAGAAAATCACGAGCGTTTCATACATCAGAAACAGTAAAGACCTCTTCGATGCAACATATAGCTGTTTTATCATAGATTTTAGATGTACTGCTTGTAGCTCTGAGAGATTATGCAGAAATGTAACTTACAGACAACGGGACCAACGAGATCCAGAAATAGGAGTGCCACCCTACAGCAAGAGATTGCAATACATCATTGGTCAATTTGGTTATTCATGCTATTGAACATATAAATACTGGATTGAGATGCATGAGAAAGAGTAAGCACACCGGTGATGTTGACTAGCAAAAAGATCATGACAAATATCCAGTAATACCATCTGCACTAGAACGAAGGCAGTTACTGATCGATGTGCCAGTTGTAGCATAAGTTCAGAAGATTTCCTATAAAAGAACAAATGTCCAAGGCTAGCAAAAAAAAAAGTAATTCCAACTTACTTTATACCAACTACTCTCTTGAAATCTTTATCGAGAGCTTTGATCATGTAGTCATAAAAGTTGAACTTTGGGTGCCCCCTAAAGTGCTCCTGTCAACCAGGAGAGACATCTCATAGTAAAACCACATGGATGAACAGCTATCAAAAAGAACAAATGGCAACATGAACAGTGCCAGGTAGCACGTACCATGACGAAACCAAGCCTCATTGTGACATAGTCATCGTTGGACACTGATCCGTAGAACTGTTTGAAGAACGATCGCTGGAAGCAAGAAGAAGAGCTCTAGTGAACGGCAGGCACTCATCATCAAGCAATAATCACCAAAGAAGTAGCATAAGGTTACAGTTGCAGACCATCCATATTATGACCCAGGTCAATCTCTCATGCCCCTTACACCGATCCTGGATAAACTTGATTTTCTGCACCCGCTTGATCATCTTGGGAGCTGCAGTTGATGGCGCATCAGTTATTCATCAGTTAGCCTCGTCATGTGAAAGAACCGGCTGGTCCAAAAAGAAGAAGAATTTGGATACTCATGTTACAGCCATAAGCCATCGTGTAGCATGAGTATTAAAATTTTGATACCAGAGCTGCCCTCTTGCTGGATGTTGTTCTCCCAGTGCATCCATTTCCTCATCTGATGAACATGTAAATGGATTATCATGAGTGTCAAATTGGTTGTTAACATTCTGAATTCAGAGAGATCAGGTCGTTGGGTATAGATGGAATCAGCACGCTTAGAATGGACAGACCTGTAGAAGTCCCAGGAGCACAGTCAAGGCGCTGAGAACGACATGCGTGATGGCCAGAACGAAGATGAAGATGTGTAGCTGTTCTAAGGCGTGACGCGAGAGCAAGGGGACTTTTCCCTGGGAGATATAAAAAAAGGGCCACGAATCAAACCTTTAAATTAGTTTTTGTTCCACACTAAACTGTAGCATTATATTATTCTTTGCTTGATTCAATGAAAAATGCACTGTCCTGTACATGTCATTTCTTTTTCGTGACTATGCCTCTCAAAAAGTAATGAATTTATTCGAAATGAAACATTCCAAACTTTGCGTAGCACTACCAACTACTAAGAGCAATATGGGTCAAGTTCATTAGAAAAAGGGGTATTGGATGCCTAGCAAAAGTGAACCGCTCCATCCCTTTAGAAAAATTAGCAAGAATCTTAAAGCTCTTTTATCCTCTCTTTTTTTTAAAAAAGCTCCTTTATCCTAATATTAGAGCTGCTATAATTTTATTGCGCCCACCAAGATTCGAACTCAAAACTCCTATCCATGGTATACCATATTAGCCTGCCTACACCTACCCGTTCAACCTAGGTTGAAAAAGGTGAAATTTTCATCTATATACTTGGTTCCACAAGATTACCTTGCTTGAACAGTGGCCAAAAGCTGCCCCTCCTTTGAGCATCCTCCTGCCGCTGGCAGCGAAAGTGGAGGCGGCCCCGTAGTGTGCCGCCGCCGCCGAGGCATGCTTGTCGTTGTTCCCACCTCGGCACGGCAGCCAGTGCTCCATGAGGCTCTCGTCGATGCAGATCTTCTGTATCAAGTCCTGGAAGACGACGAGCAGCAGCGACACGAACCCCAGCAGCATCAGCTCTGAAAAATTAATGGTACACGAGCAAACAGCGTCATCAAACGGGTCAGTGACATAAGAGAATGGCGAACACTGGACAGTAAGGCTACGTCGAAGATCATGGCCATCAAATTAACCTTCTTTGAGCTTCAGCAACGTCTCGTACAGGGTCACCCTCCGGCGCTCCAGTGCCTGTGCTTGATCGACTTGTCAGCTCGCCTGATTTGCAAGGAGGGAAGGGACGACGAGGAAGGGTGGTGGCGCGCCATGATGGGTTCCTCACCTTGCCGAGGTGATGGAGCCCGCGCTCAAAGACGAGGGAGATGAGGACGATGGCGGAGCACACGGACGCCACGATCCATGTCGGCGTCTCCTCCAGCGTCGCCTCCGACTCCGACGACATGGCCGACGCCGACGATGCGGGCGATCTCTAGCTCCCTCTTTAGTCTTTAGCTACGGCCCTGAAATGAAGTAGTTCATGCAGGTGTGTGGCTCTCAGGATGATGGTGATTGTGCTTGAGCCACTCACTCCCTTTTGACCATCGATCGAGCTCGTGTCCAGTTGTTTTTCGCTGATTTTTTTTCTGGGATGCTTTTTCGGTGGATTGGTATGCTCCGTATAATATTTTAACAACACCCAAAAGATATAAAGGTAGAGTCCTAAAATAATTGAGAGAATTTTATAAAGGCAGCTGTATGGATCGATGCTTATATTGACATTAAATCATTAATGCATGAGACCTGAATTTTCTATTATATCCATCGACGCGAAAAGGCTTGCGTCGTTGCATGGCACTGACGTTTACTTCCAGGGCAAGGCTGCAAGCCTGCAATATGAAAGCTAGCTAGCACATCAGCAGGAAGAACAAATCCTACATACGCTTGCAGGTGCTCCACGCAAGAAAATAAGCTTTTTTTTAAAAAAAATGCAAAGTTACGGTCTCTTGGTAATATAGTACTGTATCGGCATATATTCTATGTCTGAGCTGGTTGCCCGATTAACATACCAATGCAACAACTAACGCCAAACGCATCATACAGCTGGAAAACCCAATGAAAAAAAAAGACTAAATAAATGCATTTTCTTTTTTATAAACACTAGTATTTGATTTGCCAATAATAGAGAGAATTTTATAGAGGCAGCTGTATGGACCGATGCTTAGATTGACACTAATGCATGAAAGGCACCTGGTTTTTCTATTCCATCCATCGACGCGGAAAAGGCTCGCGTCGTTGCATGGCACTGACGTTTACTTCCAGTGCAAGGCTGCAAGCCTGGTCAGCAGGAAGAGCAAATCCTACACACGCTTGCAGCGGAAAATAACGCCAGGCTGGGTATCAGGTGCTCCCGCTGCAAGAAGATAAACTTTTTTGTTAAAAAAAATGCAAAAGTCTCTTTCGGTGGGCCTTGCCGGAACGTAGGACCGTCTCGCGGCCCAGCAGTAAGTAGGCCCATAATCAACCGATGAAGCCCAACACTAGCTTGTAACCCAGCCCACTCAAAAGCAGCAAAGGTTCCAATTCGGTAAACCAACCCGATTCGGAGGACAAGAACTCGTCCTCTTCCTCGAGTGATATCCCCTCGCGCCGGCTGTGCCGAGCGACGCTAGGCGCGCGACAATCCGTCGACCCCGGCCGGCCACCTCTCGAAGTAAGACTCCACCGCCCGAGCCTCTCCGACGAGCACGCCTTCCGGTCGATCCCGGCGCCCTCCCTTCCTCCGGAGCGCGCGGCTCCACATCTCCTCTCGTTGGTAAGCAAATAAACCCTAGATTGGCTGGATGTATCAATCGCTCTGTAGTTCCCTTTCCGCTGAGCAAGGATCCGAATTGCTGCGCCGCACTCCATAATTCATCTAACCTGTCGTGGATTCGTTTTCTGCGTGTCAGAGGAGCTGATCCAATCTTTCTGGTAGTGGAGTTGGCGGTTGGCATCTGCTACTTCGATTTGGCTAGATTTGGGCTTAGGGTGTTTGATTATGGTGTCTGGTGGTTAGCTGTCCCCTACATACTCCCCTATACATTAAGCTCCGACATGTAGCAGCACAATTGTTGTTGCTCTCTGATGATATGACAGTCATAATTTGATGATTCACGCTGCTAGGACTCAGTAGTAGGTGTTTCATACAAAAGCTTTGTAGAATCTTTCCCATTTGGAGCTTGCTTTTGGTATGAGGCCTCCAAATTATGAATTTTTTACCAAGAGGGAAAGCAATTACATGTACACCTAGAATCTGGTCCAAAATTTTGATTGCGATTTTTATTTTATTTTTTTCTGCTACTGTGGTTTGTGTGCGCACACACCCAGTGAATAATTTCTGGATCCACAACTGTCAATCTATTAAGTCTATTATATGGTTGTCAGTCATGGTTGCATTGAAGTTTCCGACGACTCGAAGTATTATCTGTATCCCTAGATCTTGTGCCCTCTCAATGCTGTACCATCTTCCTCTTACAGTAACTACGTAATTGATATTTTCTGGATTGATAATTTCTTGCACGCACAAAAGCTCATTATGCTTTTCTCCTTCTAAATGTTCAACTTTGCTGCTGCCAATCATGACATGGAAGCACGTCTTTCTTTTTGTTGTTTCTTTTGTTAGATTGGCACATAAGGATTAATCGTGCATTTAGCTATTCCAGAAGTTCCATTGTCTCTTAATTAATAATTAATACTACAAAATTTAAGGATTTCCCCTTAAATTTTGAGTGACATCTTATTTTAAGTTTCATCTTGTTTTTTCCCCAGATGTTGCTTTATTTAGTCCATGTGTAATTTAAGGATTTCCCCTTTTGTTCTGGCTGGTTCTTAGCTCATTTTCTAACAGCTGGTACTTATATTTGTTATGCTGGTATGTAGGGAGTAACCATGTCTTCAATGGAATCGTCTTACCTTCCTGCCACAACTGAGTCATTAGCCAAGGCTCAAGAGGCTAAGGATGCTTCAGAGTCCATTTCAATCCTTTACCGTGTCATTCAGGACCCATCTTCTTCTGCTGATGCTTTGAGAACAAAAGAAGTTGCGATTACAAATCTTACAAACTACCTCACTAAAGAGAACCGAGCTGAGGAGCTACGTAATCTTTTGACACAGCTCAGGCCATTTTTTGCAGTGATTCCTAAGGCAAAGACTGCAAAAATTGTCCGAGGAATAATTGATGCTGTCGCCAAGATACCTGGAACATCTGATCTTCAGATTTCACTCTGCAAGGAGATGGTGGAGTGGACTCGTGCAGAGAAACGTACTTTTCTCCGGCAGCGTGTGGAGGCAAGGTTGGCAGCTCTCCTGTTAGAGAATCAGGAGTATACTGAAGCCCTTGCCCTCCTTACTAGTCTTATCAAGGAAGTCAGGAGGCTTGATGACAAGTTACTTCTTGTGGACATTGACCTTCTGGAAAGCAAACTCCACTTCTCCCTGAGAAACCTGCCAAAGGCCAAAGCCTCGTTGACTGCTGCTAGAACAGCAGCAAATGCCATTTATGTTCCACCTGCTCAGCAGGGTACTATTGATCTCCAGAGTGGAATCCTCCATGCTGAAGAAAAGGATTACAAGACTGCTTACAGCTACTTCTTTGAAGCATTTGAAGCTTTCAGTGCTCTGGAGGACCCAAAGGCCATCTTCAGCCTGAAGTACATGCTCTTGTGCAAGATAATGGTTAACCAAGCTGATGATGTGGCAGGAATAATCTCGTCTAAGGCTGGCCTAAAGTATCTGGGTCCTGATGTTGATGCTATGAAGGCTGTTGCTGATGCGTACTCTAAAAGATCTCTCAAGTATTTTGAGACTGCCCTTCGTGATTACAAATCCCAGCTGGAGGAGGACCCTATTGTCCACAGGCATCTTTCATCTCTGTATGATACACTCCTGGAGCAGAATCTCTGCAGGCTGATCGAGCCGTATTCGAGGGTGGAGATTGGACACATAGCAGAAATGATTGAATTGCCAGTTGACCACGTTGAGAAGAAGCTGTCACAGATGATCCTTGACAAGAAATTTGCGGGGACTCTGGACCAAGGTGCAGGCTGCCTCATCATCTTCGAGGATCCCAAGACCGAGGAAATCTTCCCTGCTACACTGGAAACCATTTCGAACGCGGGGAAGGTTGTGGATAGCCTCTACATGAGGTCGGCCAAGATCATGGCCTGAGGGCATCTAGTCATGTGTTAGTTTACCTTTTTGCTCTGATTTCACCATGTTTCAGTTCTGTTGGTGCCCTCAGACATATAGTGCTTAATATTGACATTTTATTATTCTGAATGTTGGTCCCTCATTCTAGTTGAACGAAACGTACCATCTTGCTCACGAACAAGACAGTTTGTTGTTTCTGCGTGGTGGAAATACCGTGAACACTAGCTGGTTTCTAGCATTATCATCTATTTTGCTGTTCCATTATCATTTGTCCCACTGTGGGGCTGGCTTTCTTCTTTTTGAGCACTGCAGATTCACACTAAATGCCGGCCATTTTCTTGCAGAATGGAATGAGCGATTAATTAAGCATGAAGTACTTGCCAGCCTTTAGTATCAGTGTTCATGATTGGCCTAACTTAACATGTATGTGGATTCTGGTATGTTGCTACTCCACTATGTCTTGTTATGTGAATGCTGGAGTACATGTTGAAGAGAATTAGCGTGGGATTACTGGGTCTTGTTTGCTTCTTTTAGTTTATGGACTAAACTTTAAACTTTAGTTCGACCCATGTTTGGTTTCAGGATTAAAGTCCATAAATATTTAGTTCGACCCATGTTTGGTTTCAGGATTAAAGTCCATAAATATTGTTAAACAAAGACCCTTTTACCCTTCCTCCCTATCCCTGGTACCTTTTTTCCCCTGTTCTAGCGTTTTTGGCTCGTGCTAGCGCTAGACTCAGCAAGAAGAGCAAAGCAGAGTAGTCAGCAGATCACAGATTCACAGCACAGCACATTTCCCAGCACCTGCCGCCACCACCATCGGGACACGCCGCAGACCCCGTCCCCAACCACAACCCACCCGCCGCTGCAGCACCGGCGCCCGCCCAAGGGCGACACGGCAAAGCGGGGAGAGGGGTGGCCTTGGGGAGGTGTGGATCCGAGGAGGGCCGCCGCTCGGGACCCGGTGCCAACCGCGGTGCCCTTCCTCATCGTCGTCGTTTGGTTCCTAAGGGCCGGTGATGTGATCACTGGCCGCTGTGACTGGGGGAGGGAGGGCGGTGGCGGGCGGGAGGGAGGCCGGCGGGCGGGCGGCGGGAGGGAGCTAGGTGGGCGGCAATGACGGTGGGCGGGTGGGCGGCAGCAGGCGGCGGGAGGGAGCCGGGCGGGCGGACGGGAGGGTGGGACGAGGAGTAATGAGGGGTAGGGGCGTCCCCAAGACACTTTAGTCTAGTTTAATTCAGTTTTATGGTAGTCCACCTGTTTGGGAGTTTAGAGACTAAAAAGTGCAAATTTTAGTTAAAAAGTTTTAGTTCATGGGAATCAAACACCCCTTAGTAACTTAAGTAACTTAAGCGGAGTACATACATGTTAGAATGAATCAGTTGCTGCTCCGGAAACATTTTTGAATTTTGACCACGACATCACACTGCCAGCATGCGTCACAGCTGAGCAGCAGCAGTCGGAGGTCGGGAACAATTCCACCGAATTATTTCTTGAAAAAATGTTCAAAAACTCTTATCACAGTCTCATCATCTTCTCCCTACAACGCTATTTTTTCTTTCTGACGCTCGTGTCATGACAATTATATGAACCCAAAGCGCAGCAGCAAATCAAGGGACAAAACAAAACAAAACAACAAACGCGTTACCAAATCAAGTCATGGGCTTCTCGAGCAGCGCCGACACATACCACTCGTTCCTCTCGGCGCTGAGGTCGAGCTTCCGGCCGGCCTTCCACCGGAGCCGCCGGAATCCGACGCGGTCGAAGATGGGCACGTAGGTGGCGTTGAGCTGCGGGCCCAGGCAGAAGAAGTGGTCCAGCCAGAAGACTCCCCCGGGCCTGAGCACCCGGTAGATGTCGAAGAGCGCGGCCTCCAGCACGGCGTCGGGCACCCAGTTGCTGAGCGCGTTCATGGAGTGCACGATGTCCAGCACGCCGTCGGCGAAGGGTAGCCGCTGCATGAGCGTGAGCTGCAGCGGCACCAGCCCGCGCGACGCCACGAACGCGCTGAACGGCGCGTCCAGGTCCATCGTCGTCGTCACCACCGTCACGTTCCGCTCCGCCATCCGCGCCGCGAAGGTGCCCGTGCCGCCGCCGATGTCGAGCCCGATCCGTACCGTCCCCGGCGCCCGCGACCGCAGCACGCTGTCGATGCCGAACCCGACCCCGCCGTTGTCGGCCTGCCACCGCCGCCGCTCCTTCCCTTCCAGGTCGAAGCAGTCCTTGCAGAAGGAGGGCACCCCGCCCCGGGCGCGCGCGCGCCGCACGAGGCAGGTGTAGTTCTTGCACGTGTACGGCGCCCACCGCACGGTGGTGTCCGGCGGGACCGACCACAGGCTCCGCGGCAGCGGCGCCGGCTCCACGTACCCCACCGGCGACCTCGCCCGGCACCGGCGGCGGGGCAGCGGCTCGCACCCCTTGAGCGCCAGCTGCAGCGCCAGGGCGTCGTCGTCGGGGCACTCGCCGCCGGCGTCGTACGCCATGTACCGCGCCAGCTCGTCCTGGAAGTTGCGGCAGGCGAAGCCGAGGCCGGGGAAGAGCTCGTCGGTGCCGAAGTTGGGGTGGAATCCGAGCGGCAGCCGGTGAGGCTCGATGGCGAGCTTGAGCTCCCCCGCGGGCTCCTCGGGCCACCCGCCGAAGTCCCTGGTTTCCGGCGCGTCGCCGTGCACGGCGCCGAGCCCCGCGAGCACGGACTCGAGGAGGCTCGACGACGCGTTGCACTGGGACCGCAGCGCCGCGAGCTCCGCGCGGGCTCCCGCGAGCTCGGCGCGCGTGGCGTTGAGGTCGCGCAGCAGCGCGGCCGAGTCCCACAGGTGGATCCGCGGCGCCGACGCCGGGAGGTGCACGGACAGCGACGCCCCGGAGAAGAGGTAGACGGAGACGAGGTTGGTGGCGATGACGACGAGCAGGATCTTGAGCTTGGCGCGCCGCGGCGCCGGCCGCGCCGCCGTGGGCCGGTGCCCGTGGACGCCGCCCAACATCGCCTCGTCGACGTGCTGCTGCTGCTGCTGCGATGCGTGGCCCCGGTGCTTGGCCGCGTACATTGCTGCCTGGTGCCGGCGATCGGCAACGACGGCTAGCTGCGTGCGCCGATCAGCTCAGCGTTCACCTTTCACCGAGATCAATTCGACATGCGAAAATGGCGTTTCCTGACGCATCGGCAGAACGGCTCGTGCGCAATGGACCGATCGATCGAGCTCGGAGAGTATCCAGATGTGAAGCGGAGATGCATTACGCGTTTGACTTTGGATGTGCTCGCATGTGTGCGTGGATTGCAGATTACACATCGACGCCCTCTCCTCGCCGTGGGCGATTGCTTTGAGAGGAGAAAATGGGCGGGGCATTTTTGCTTCGCAAGCCAGCAGATTGCAAGTCGCTTGGGGGGTCGAGCTGTGTGGCCGAATTGTGGGCCCGCCAGCGCAGCGAGCGTTTAGTGGATGGCATTCCCGTCCTCGGGCATTGGTCTGCGGCCCGGAGAGGGGACTCCGCCATTGCTGGGGTAAAGACACGGAAAGGAAGGGAATTGACTACGATCTTGAAGAAACTTGAGAGGGGACTCCGCCATAGGTTTTTACCCCTTTTTTTTTCGGGGAAGCAATGCAAACATTCTGTATTTCAGGATGAACCAAGAAATTGTATCTTTGTAACCAAGAAATTGTATCTTTTTAACCTGAACCTAAACAAAAAAAAACCCAGTAAATATTTGTGGCAAAACAAAAAAGAAAGAGGAAAAAAAGAACTCCTGAAATCGTGTGCAGGCAGGCAGGTAGAGAACATGGAATGATGGGGCCATCTCCACGAGGGGGTGGTTAGATCTGGACTAAAATTTATGTCACATCGAATATTCGGAGGCTAATTAGGAGGACTAAACATGAGCTAATTATAAAACTAATTACATAGATGGAGGCTAATTCCCGAGACGAATCTATTAAGCCTAATTAATCCATCATTAGCATATATTTACTGTAGCACCACATGGTCAAATCATGGACTAATTAGATTTAATAGATTCGTCTCACAAATTAGTCTCCATTTGTGCAATTAGTTTTGTAATTAATCTATATTTAATACTCCAATTAGTATCTAAATATTCGATGTGATAGAAATTTTAGGAGCTACTAAAGAAACAAAAGGGACCTAGACTATATGAGTGTAATCTACTTGAGGCTGAGCAGGGCTTTGGAGAAACAGAAAGGAAAATACATGGGCCGGCCTCGGAGACTATCTAATGGGCCAGGCCAATTTGTAAGGTATTCTAGCGTGAACATTTTTTTCCGATGCGCAGAGCAGATTCACGCTGGAATCCGTGTCGCGTCCGCACTGGCCCATTCGTCCGTCTGTTGTTTGTATCTGCTCTGCGCCTTCTTGATTCCTCCAATGGAAGGAAAAATCGCCAGGAAGACTAGTGGCCCAGGAGAGAGCCCAGGGACGTGTGGCTGAGCCCTTTCGGGGTTCGTACGGGCCTGCGGGCCCACACACTAATGGTCCCTTGGCACGGCCCCCGGCGACAGCTACGGCCCGGGCCCACCGGTCCTCGTCTCGCCCCCCACGTAGGGCCATTCCCTGCTCCGCCGTCAGTGTCGCCTCTTCGTCGGAGTTCGCAGGTGATCTATCGCCGTGATGCTGAAAGTTGATTACCGTGATGTTGGATGGGATGGATGGTCCATCGGCAGCCACCGCACAGCACCGGTCTCCCGCGGCAACGGCAGCCACCTTTAATTCCCATGGCTGGAGTTTTTTCCCCCAGCTTTTTTACCCTTTCCTTGGAGCTTGCTTTCGGCTATGGCTGGAGATAATGGGGTCTACTATCGGATGATGAATGTGATGTTGCTAGCTGGACGAAAAGGGTCCCTACTCCAAATCTCCAATCAATGGAAATTCTTCGTGGGATGACAACGCCCCGACGGCATTCAAGACGAAGGATGATAGTAAGTATAAATACGTACTAGATTCATTCTCTTTTAATTTAACCTCAGAAAAAAGGAGATCATTTTCTTGAGAGCATAGCTTGATTTGCTGAGCATCTTTTGGCAGTGATGGATGAAACGAAGGAGCTCTACGAAAAATTTATCGGGATAAGAATTCTGTGGTATAATCTTCACCTGGGAATGACGTGGGCGTTTCCGATCGCACAGGTGGGCCTTCCGGAAGCACACGTTGGTCGTGTGGCTCACTGCGTCACTCTGCTCAGCAACGCTGCAACTACCTGACAATGGCATCCCCTCCGCGCCGTTGCCGCCCTCCGCGGCATCGCCGTCGCAGTCGCAGACAAGCGCGTCACCTACGCCTGGCACCTCGACCGTATAAGAGCGGCGAGGCCTTGCCCCACAGGAGGGGCAGAGGCTAGTGCGGCCCTAGATTCTCTCGCGCCTCCACTTTACCTTCTTCTGGCCTTCTCCGCGCCATGGCCCACGAACGGGAGCCGCTCCTGCGGCAGCAGAGCGGCGGCGGTGGCGCCGCCGCCCCGCTGCCGTCGCTGGCCAGGACCGTGCTCAAGTTCCTCATGTGGGCGGTGTTCCTCACCTGGGCCGCGGGGATCTTCTTCCTCCCGACCAAGCCCGTGCAGACGGTGTTCAGGAAGTGGATCAGCCTCACCAGGGACTCCACGTTTGGCCTCGCCGGTACACTCTCATGAAGAAATTGTACTCTTCTCGCTCTCTTTTGTTCTGTGGAAGTAGGGGAAAGCAAGTGACTGGGTCCTTTCCCTTTTTTTCTTGTTCCTGATTCTTGCAGGGGGCGTTTTCCTGACCTTCAGTGCGCCCATTCTGATCATTGCGCTCCTGGCATATGTGTACATCTCCTTCTTTCCAAGTGACCATATGGAGTAAGTTTTTGTTCTCTTGAGACGTAGGTTTGAGATTCTTCTTGCGGAATTTGGATACTTGGTCCACTTTTTAGCATTGAAGAAATGCTAGGGATTTAGAAGAGTCCTTCCTGAACTTTGGGATCTGAGTAGTTTAGTTCTGATAGGGTGACCAACTGGAACTGAAAATTCAGAGTCACGAACCGTTGTTTATTTAGTGATTCGTACTAAATTATTTCAAAAACAAACCTAGGCATGCTAGCCTCTGAAAAATTGTAAGCTCCGAACAACCTGAACATTTTAAGTTCAGAGCACAGAATCTTTACATATATTTCTTGAAGAGTGGCCTGCAGCTGCTTCCAGTTCATGTCCATAAACTCATCATTGCATTTACTTGTATATACCAGGAAGACAGCTGCTTCCGGTTCATGTCCATAAACTCATCATTGCTTTTACTTGTATATACCAGGAAGAGGAAGCTGAGGTCACTGAGTTTCCGTCTCTGGACACTCCCTGTTCTTGTCGATGGCCCTTTTGGAGTCGTTTCTGCAGTTGAATTCATCGGAATTGTCCTATTTATCATTTACGTCGTCTACTCAATGACCTATTATGCTGTGGAGAGCGTGAGTCTTATCCAAGAATTCCATATACCATCAATGACCAATAGGTATGTTCTATAATGAAGGATATATTGATCCAAAGCCATTTTTCTTTCCTTCTTCTTTTCTTTTAATTTTGTGCCCCAGACTGAGAAGTCAACATCGTTAGGCATGCAGCAATTTAGGCTCTAGAACTAAGTATTGCTTTTAGTGTCATCATTAGTAACTTGCCACTTATATATAGTTCATCATCGCTAATGCTAAAAGTTTATATGACCTAATGCTCCACAATGAAGTTCAGTTTTTTTTTCAGAAAATACTATTGTGCATGATGCGTGATTATATATTGATTGAGTGTTACTGCTTAAGTTGTGGAACATGCACATATACTAGTTCATCGGTTCTCTATCTGAAGTTATTTATATTACGAGATTCCCATCTCATTTACTTTGTGATAATTTAGATGCCCCAGCTTTACCCCATAGGCAATACATAATATGGTGCTTATAATTTGTTAACTGTGGAAGTAGATAGTACCGATATTCTAAAAACAGCTGGAAGAGCTTGGGAAAATGCAATTCGCTACAAAACTTGTTGTAATAAGAACAAGTGTTGATGATTTATTGAGTCTGAAGATAAGTATCATGCTCTTTACTACTACTAAAAATTAAATAGCATGTAGCCTGTGGCAAAGGTTAGTTTGATTATCTGATCAGTAAAGTTCTAAGGTATTATTTGTTTTTCCTTGCAGTGAGTTGATGCTGCATATCATCGGCCTCCGTTTAGGATCAGTTGGGTTGTTCTGCATGCTCTTCCTGTTCCTGCCAGTCGCGAGGGGCTCAGTTCTTCTTCGGCTTATCGACATTCCATTTGAGCATGCTACTAGATACCACGTCTGGCTTGGACATCTTACGATGGCTCTCTTTACATTGCATGGCTTGTGCTATGTGATCGAATGGTCAATGCAGGGGCGACTACTTGAAGAAGTAAGTACAGAATGATACAGAACCATTCAGATTTTATGATTTGCCATGGTCAATGCCTTACCTGTTTTTATTGTCTAGTGACTAGTGAATACATGCTGGAAATGTTTCTGAAACATAGAATAGATTGATGGACAACAACTAGAACATGTCTGAAAACACTTTCTGATATGAAAAAGTTTGCAAGTTGTGGCTGATGGCAAAGTAGTTTGTTGTTAGTTGTGTTTATTTCTCAGAGCTTGTGGTACTATTGAGTACACATGGTACCCTCTTTCTAGATGGCAGAATGGAAGGAAATTGGGGTGGCAAATCTACCTGGTGTGATCAGCTTGGTAGCCGGCCTTCTTATGTGGGTGACCTCACTTCACCCCGTGAGGAAGAGGTTCTTTGAGCTCTTCTTCTACACCCACCAACTCTACATCATCTTTATCGTGTTCTTGGCGCTCCATGTCGGCGACTACATCTTCAGCTTTTCGGCTGGGGCGGTCTTCCTCTTCATGCTCGACCGCTTCCTCAGGTTCTGGCAGTCAAGGGCGAAAGTTGACATCATTTCAGCTGCCTGCCGCCCATGCGGGACTGTGGAGCTAGTCTTCTCAAAACCAGCAAGTAAAGAGCCTATTTTCCTTGTATGCTACATTAATCATTGCTTCATTTCTGTTGTCACTGTTTCTTTAACAATTGCTCCTTGTTCTACAGGTCTCCGCTACAATGCTCTCAGTTTCATCTTCATTCAAGTGCGCGAGTTGTCATTCTTGCAGTGGCATCCATTCAGTGTATCTTCTAGCCCCATGGATGGGAGATACCACATGTCGGTACTAATAAAAGTACTTGGCACATGGACTGAAAAACTGAGGAGCACCATCACCGGCGTCCAGGAGCAGAACAGAGGTGACTCCGAGTTGCAATGCGGCCGCATAACAGCCTGCGTGGAAGGGCCGTACGGGCATGAATCACCCTACCACTTGATGTGAGTTTTCAGTTGACCCGAATACTGCCATTGGGTAAAGTTCAAGTTCATGACTTTTGCATGATACGCGTTCAGGTACGAGAATCTCATCCTGGTGGCAGGAGGCATCGGAATATCGCCGTTCTTGGCGATCCTTAGCGACATAATCCACAGGATCGAGGAGGGCAAGCAATGCATGCCCAAGAACGTGCTGGTCCTGTGGTCAGTCAAGAAGTCCAAGGAGCTTTCTCTCTTGTCGGCAGTCGATGCGCAGACCATCACTTCATTTGTCTCTGAAAAATTGCATCTGGATATCCAGGCCTTCGTGACCCAAGAATCCCAGGCTCCTTTGGTAAGTAGCACGCAGTCCATTGCTCAAAGAATTTGCTTCCCTCCCTTCTTCTTTTTCTTTTAATGCACGACGACCCCATTGAATTCTTAGCTCACTGTTCCATGGCAATGGCACCTGGCACCGATGCAGGAGGATGGCATCGTTGGGGACGAGCAGAAAGCCCCCGGCATGTTCGTCAAGAACGGGACGACCATGTCCGGGCTGGTCGGTACCGGGGACAACTTCTGGGCGGCCATGTACTTCCTGGCGTCGACACTGGGCTTCCTCCTGGCGTACGCCCTGGTGCGGGTGTACTACGTGAAGCCCCACAACGTGGTGGCGTGGTGGTACCTGGGCCTCCTGTTGATGCTGTGCATGGCCGCCGGCGTCGCCCTCCCCGGCGGGCTCGTCGTGCTCCTGTGGCACTTCTCCGAGAAGCGGAGGCTGGAGAACGACAAGTGGGACGCCGCCGCCTCCCAGTCACCGCGCGCCGCCGAGCAGACACCGGCCGGTGGCGGTGACGACGACGCCGTCCCCGGCGTCAGCCTCGCCGCCATGCGGACGACCCGGTACGGGTGCCGGCCAAACTTCGAAGGTAACTAGGTAGCCTGAAACTGAAGTTCACCGTGCCACTGTGGCGATCAACTGGTGGTGTTAGTTGCAGGCTTCCAGCGATCGAGTTATTGACGACCGTCTTTTGTGTGTGGATTGTGTTTTCAGCGGAGTTCGCGGCGTTCGCGGAGCGCGCCGGCGACGCGGCGGACGTGGGCGTGCTGGTGTGCGGGCCGCCGGGGCTGCAGACGAGCGTGGCGAGGGAGTGCAGGGCGCGGAACCTCCGGCGCGGCGCCGCGGCGGAGAAGGGCAGCAGCCGCGCCGTCTTCCATTTCAACAGCCACAGCTTCGACCTCTAATGGATCACACACTACACGTACCGGCTGGGTCCGAAGAGCACGTAGAGTCCAGTCCATACGTGCACGTTGCACAGTTGTTACAGATACATGCTGTTTCTGCAGTCGTTATATGCCGTATAACGCGTGTGTATATATGTAGCTGATGAATACAAAAATTAATCGTACGAGGATGTGTATCTGCATGTGACACGTGTAGCATATTCATGCATCATACTATGCATGATCGAAACAGAGAGGTTAAGGGGGTGTTTATCGTATCGAATATTTGATACTAATTAGAAGTATTAAATATAATCTAATTACAAAACTAATTGCACATATGGAGTCTAATTCACGAGACGAATCTATTAAGCCGAATTAGTCCATGATTTGACAATGTGTAGCACATGATTTGATAATGTGGTGCTACAGTAACCATTTGCTAATGATGGATTAATTAGGTTTAATAGATTCATCTCGCGAATTAGTATAGGGGTTCTGCAGTTAGTTTTATAATTAGCTCAGATTTAGTTTTCCTAATTAGCGTCCAAACATCCGGTTAGTACCTCGAACACCGCCTAAGGTAAATGGAGTTTATTCTGGTGCCTCAGCCTCTCGCCTTCTTCCATTCCTTCGTTTTCCGGCGGCGGTGGCGCCTCTGCATTTTTTTTTTGAGAGCACTGGCATATCCCGTCGACCTGGTCACCTGGCCCACCAATGAATACGGCCCGTACGAACCCATCTGTGTTGAGACCCGGGAAGAGAGTACGAGCCAGGCCCAGGCCCATCTTCAGACCTGCGAGACGCAAATTCCCAATCCCCCCACCCCTCTCGCCACCAAATTAATAAAATTGTAATAAAGCCCTCCAACTTCCCCCCACCCCGTTCTGAATTTCTAATCCTCTCCTTCCCCACCACCCTCCCACCACCACCGCCGCCGCTGCCGCCTCGGCCCCTCCCGCCGGAACCCTAGCCTCGCATCGGCCACCGCCGCCGCTCCTCTCGGGCGGTTGTGGTGCGGCCGATGGACGATTCCGGCTCCGCCCCCATCTTCCCGAACGTGCGCACTCCCGAGGACGTCTTCAGGGATTTCCGCGGCCGCCGCGCCGGCATCCTCAAGGCGCTCACCACCGGTACTCCCTCCCTCTCGTTCCCGCGGTCGTCTTCTGGTTCTGGATTTACATATTGGATTCGTGGCTCACGGTTTCGCTTTTGTTTGCTTGGCTGTTTTCGTGGTGCGCAGATGTGGAGAAGTTCTACAAGATGTGCGACCCAGGTGAGGATTCTTGCTTGCTTCTGCATTTTGTTTCCGCCGGATGCGATTCTTGCGCGACGCTGTGGTTTTCTGCTGTTCAACTTTTTATGGGGTACTGGGTGTCGCCCGTTTACGTTATCGGAGTGGATTGGACTGTTTTTCTGTGGCGCTAGATGAAGTTCCTGTGCGCCTTGTTGTGGTAGGGTTGATTTCTGTGGTCAGTGATCTTTTCTTAATCGATTAGTGATGCCTGTCATGGATGGAGCCGATTTACTTGCTAGGTCAGCTGTAGTGAAGGCTTGTATTCGTTATTCGACTTTTGTCCATCGTTTATCTTAGTTAGAGGTTGCTAGCAATACATTTCACTTGCATGGGTGGTGACCACTTGACCACAAGCTTGGTAGAATGCACATGCCTGTTGTGTCTGAACTCTGAAGCTGCAATGCATTGCCCCATGTATATTGCATTGTTTCTTGGCGGCATCCGGCAAGTTACATTAGTTGTTCTGTCGGCTCTGGCAGAATTGTTTTTAAAAGCTTGCTTGTTTTCTTTAATTAATCAACTTGCTACTACTGCCTTACACATTGTGAGTTCCATTTTGTGTTATGTGCAGTTTAATTGAATGAGCCATGTTGTCTCTTTCGTAGCCATATTGCTGATGTAAAGCGGTCTTTATTTTGCCAGAAAAGGAGAACTTGTGCCTCTATGGACTATCTAATGAAACCTGGGAAGTGACCCTTCCAGCTGAGGAAGTTCCTCCTGAACTTCCAGAGCCAGCACTGGGAATAAACTTTGCTCGTGATGGAATGGCTGAGAAAGATTGGCTCATGCTGGTTGCTGTACACAGTGATGCATGGTTAATTGCTGTGGCATTTTACTTTGGGGCTCGCTTTGGATTTGATAAAGATGCCAGGTGTGGTTATAGTTTTCATTGCAATGTCTTTATTTTCTATTTTGAAAGTTCACATCAAGTAGACTATTTCCATGTGTCCAATATGATTGTTTTAGTGAATGCTTATGTTGCTTGCTACAATGCTCTCTGGATGCATTTAGAAACGTCGATGTATACTATTGTATGTTGGTTCCATTTTCATGGTATTAGATCTGTGAATCTAGGCTTCTGTTCTATGGCATAGCCAATAGGAAAGGCTAGTTGGGTCTCCCCACCAACATACCTCTAGTAACCGTAAACTGTCATCATGCACAATGATTTATTCCTGACAGATAAATCTGGAGGCAGATCTGAACCGCAAAGCATGAATATGTGGTATATATCCATATGAATATATGATCCCATACTAGGATGCAAATGTATGCACAATTGCACAGATCTATCTATGAAAGATCGCACGAGATGAAGACCACCATCATTGCCATCAACTTAATTCTTTCATAGCAGTGAAGAATTGGGACCACCTTTCAGCTGTTTTTCATTTTCCAAAGTCGAAGTGCCAATACTAGATTCTGGTTTATTTGCATGATCATGTTTAAATTATTGTTTGTGAAGAAAACTTGCTTTCTAAGGTAGTACATTGTTGTGCTTGCAAGTTACTGGTTATTGCGAAATTTGATGTTGGCCATTACATCTGAATTTGAATTGCAGGAGAAGGCTCTTTACGATGATCAGTAATCTTCCCACTATTTATGAAGTTGTGACAGGAAGTGGGAAGAAGCCATCAAAAACCCCCAACAGCAATGGCAAAAGCAAGTCGGGCTCTAAAGTAAGCATACATGTTCAACACTACATGCTTTGTTTCTTGCTCATATATTCACACTGGTTGCTGACAATTCATTCATTTTTTCCACTTCAATTCCAGCCATCCAAGAAACCTAATTCAAACAGCAAGCCAGCGAAGCAGCCCGTGCCAAAGCAGGAGGAACAGACCCTCAAAGAAGAGGGAGGTGACAAGGATCAAGCTTACCTGTGCGGCACATGTGGAGGGAGCTATTCTAATAATGGTGACTTCTGGATAGGCTGTGACATTTGCGAGAACTGGTACCATGGCGACTGTGTGCGCATCACTCCTGCCAAGGCAGAGCACATCAAGCAGTACAAGTGCCCGGCTTGCAGTAACAAGAGGAGCAGGGAGTGAGCGTGGGACGCTCCTGGCTGATGTAGTTAGGATTGGTAGAGCTTGTGCCGGGGGATCCTTGTGTTGCTTCCTGCTGTTTCGGCAGCGCCGGACCGCCAGTGGCCCCGGCAGTTGTATTAGTCGCATCTAAACATTGGACGTAGTTGTTAGTACTGTAGTAACCGCTGCTGCTCTGCTCTCCTAGTGCACTAGACGTGTTATGTTAATGGATTGCCAACACTCTCCTTGAGAGTAACGAAGTGGTTTCGTAGTGGGTAATGACCCATTTCTTGCCTGCCGCTGTGATTCCCGTGTTACAAGAGATGCCTTGTTTTTTTATTTCCTTCCCGGAAGCCATGTTTCTCATTTTACCTGATAATGTTTTGGCGTAATCTGTATACACTTTTTCGATACTTCATAGTTCGAGGGAACATTACGTTCCCAGTGGTTTTGTAAAAGTTGATGTGATTGTTGACACTGGAGATAGAAGAGTAAGGGCATGCTTGGTTCCTTTGCCTCTCCCGCTAAAACTTGCAAGGGTAGGAGAGTGATTTTGGCTTGCTCAGCTTGGTGTAAAAAGGCTTGAAAGCTCAAGCCCTAGGGTAACTAGCTTGCTAAGTGCTAACCAAACAACTTTGTCCCATGCCTATCCTTACCAAGCTAGTCAACACAAAGCTAGGCGACATAGTACATGGCAAGGATACTAAATGCTGGTTTGGTAGGGTCGTGGCTTCTCCGATGGAGCAGCTTTTTTGGCTCCGACTTATCTAGTTAGAAAAATATTTGGCAAAACTGCTTCTCCGAGCAATTTGAAATGGATAGATAAGTGAAATATCCATAATACTTTTGTTTCTTTTTTTTCTTTCTTCCTATTTTTCCTTCATTTTCTCTCCTCCCCGTTCTTTTTCTTTCCCGACTCATTTCTTTCCTTCCCATTCTCTTTCTTCCTTATCCGAAACCTCCTCTCCGCCGCTCGGTCATCCACCGGGCCTCCTCCCTGCGACGTCCCGCCCTTAAGCCATCGGCCTCCACTCCCCGTGCCGCTCTATCTTGCGCCGTTGACCCCTGCTCTGCCACGTTGCTCCGCCCCCGTGTCGGTGCTCCACCGCTGCTCCGGTGGATGCTGTCCCATCTCCACCACGTAGCTCCGCCGTGCCTTTGCTCCTTTGTTCGGTGGGTAAAAAGGTCAACCAGCCCCATGCTCGAGGGTGAAGCCGCGGGAGTCATTTTTTGGACTCCCCCTCCGTCGAAAGGCTCTAAAGAATGGATATCACAGAGTGCCGTTTTGCTAATGCCTTTTGGTAGGGCTTCACCAGAAGCCGGTGGAGAAGTGAAAGTGCATTTGACCCCCTAAGTGGGTTTTGGTGTTGATGACATGCATGATTAAGGGACTAATGACTTTATCGAGTGATTGACAGGTTTAAATTCTAAAGAAGTGCAAAGGTGTAAGAAAAGAACCCCAATTTCAATTAAAGAACAGTGTTGAGCTTAAAAGAAGACTTTTCTATAATTTCTAATTTTGAATTTGAGTATATGAACACCGTACTATAAAGGGGGTTGCAGATGGATAGCTTGAAGATGTTAAAGTGCTTATTTGAGATGCTAACTACCCATGAGAGACACAATTCACTCGCTTGCACACTTGTTTTCTCATAATTTCTATGAGTGTCGGAAGTTCCGATAGGGGGTCGGAAGTTCCAACACCGGCCGGAAGTCTTTAGAAACTTCCGATTGGGGATGCTCAGTGGATTTAATTTAACAGTGTCAGAAGTTCCGACCCTGTGTCGGAAGTTCCGATAATAAGCACCCCAAGTTTCTTATAACTTTCGAGTAGAGGTTCCCAGCCGTTTTAGTTTAACTATGTCAGAAGTTCGGACCTGTATCGGAAGTTCTGACAAGCACACAACAGCACTGTAACGGCTAGTTTTTGGGGCTTGAGTATAAATATCCCCCCTCAGCCCCTCCTTCATAGTTGCTGACCCAACCCCGAGCCAAAACACCTCTAGAGCATTCAATACTCCTCCCCCACTCCCTTTTGAGCTAAATCCTTGAGAGTTTGAGATAGGGATTAGGTGAGAGCAAGATTAAAGGTGTGAGACTTGAGGATTTGAGTGTGAGGTTCAACAAGTTCATCTTAAGAGCACTTGAAGCATCTTCGGTCTTCGATTCGCGTTTGTTACTCTTGAAACTTGCTTCTAAATGGTTAGGCGTCGCCCGTTTGAGTGCTCTCTTTGTATGGTGCGCCCGGGAACGTTTGTATCACCCCATCCTTCGTGGATTCATAGTAAATAACTCAATCCTCCTTTGTGGTCGATTGAGAGAGGTAAAGGGTTAGTGAGAACCCGACTCTTTGTGAAGTCCTCAACGGAGATGTAGCTTGCTTTGTGGAAGTGAATTTCGGTGAACATATCCTTTATCTTGTGTGCTTATTGTATTCCTCGAGTTCATTTTAACCTAGAAGCTTGATTTGAGCCGATCTATAAATTTGTGAAGCTCCTTGCATATCTATCACCTGCAGTAGTCTCTACTTATCATTTATAATCTTTTGATTCAAACAGAATTGGCAGATTCAAGTTTTATTTTGAATTTCGTTCAGCTCATTTCCTGTCGTCGGAAGTTCCGCCCCATGTACTGGAAGTTTTGATCCATCGAAAGTTCTAGCACAGTGTCGGAAGTTCCAACGTATTTAATTCCGCCCCTGTACCGGAAGTTCCGATCCATCGGAAGTTCCGGCACAGCGTCGGAAGTTCTGACGTATCTAATAGCGCTACGAAATTTTTTAGGAAAATTTTGAAGTGAGCCTATTCACCCACCCTCTATGCATCACAAGATCCTTTCAAGAAGCCCTACCAAAAGTTCTTTTGCCTCCCCTGCTTGCCTGGCCTAGCTCAGCAAGGCAAAATTTGCCAAGGCAGGAGAGTGGTTTTGGCTTGCTCAGCTTGGTGTGGAAAAAGCTTGAAAGCACAAGCCCCAGGTAACTAGCTTGCTAACTAAACAACTTTATCCCATGCTTAACCTTGCCAAGCTAGGCAACACAATGCATGACAAGGATACCAGGGGCTTGTTCGGTAGGGTTTCGGTCGTGGTTGTGACTTTTTCGATGTAGCATCTTTTTTTGATTCCGGCTTATCTGGTTAGAAAAATATTTGGAAAAACGGTGTCTTCAGGTAATTTGAAATAGATATATAAGGTGAAATATCCATAATACCCTTTTCTTTTCTTTTTCTTTCTTCCTATTTTTGTCCTTTATTTTCTCTCCTTCTCCTTCTTTTTATTTCCCCTCTCATTTCTTTCCTTCCCATTCTCTTTCTTCCTTATCATGAAGCTATTTTTCCCTAAGCTGTTTTGCTGATGCTCTTTGGTATGGTTTCACTAGAAGTCAGTGGTGTAGCCGGTGGAGAATCCTACCAAAGGGGGCCAAATATACCCTAAAACGGATCTACTAGCTTAGCTACGTAGAACAGTAAAATTAGTGATCCGTGGCTACTGCTTTGTGCCTACCTGTTGGGATGGACAAAAGAGCTGCTAACAAGAGAGCTCATCATAATATCCTTTTATTTTTCACCCGCGCATCTTGTTACGTGAACTTTGCAAGAGGAGACATTTCTACAAGTGAATCCTACACGAGGCAAAAGCTTTGAGACGGATTAACGGAGGCAAAGTTTTGGTCCTTTTCTGATTGAGGTCACCTGCCAAAACAGCTTTGATTCCAGTTTTTTTAGAGTGGCTTCTTTAGTGGAGCTGAAGTTATTTTAGAAAATGTTTGGTAAAGTGGTTTTCAATGACAATATGGGTAATTTTATGATCAATTAATACTTGGAGAAGGAGGAGAAGCTGGTGAAGCCAATTTTTTTCTCCTCCTCTTTAGTGTAAGTCGTTTTGTAACTTCAGTGATGAAGCTGTTTTGAAGTTGCTCTTTTGTTCGGGCTTCACTAAAATTGGTGGAGAAGCTCTTCAAGAAGCCGTATCAAAGGGCCTTCTGAACACGCTTATAAAGAGGAAAAATATTGTTCTAAAAAAGGAAGAAGATCAACCCCGCATCGGGCGGCTCCATCCACAACCGCCAAAGATCCTGACCGTCCACTGACCACTAGTAGTATTTTTATTTATTTTTTGTGTCCAGACTCGAGCGAGACTAGAGAGACCGAAGCCCCAGCCAAGAACCTCCTCCGTCCCTGTTCTTCTCTAGCCGCCGCCGCCGCCGCAGGTCCTCAGCCCCTCGGCGTGCGGCCGCCCCAGCCGCACATCCAGCCTTCAGCTCGCGCCCACCCCAATACACCGGCGTCCCCGCACCAAGCGGCGGCCGAGTGCGACTCTCGCGCGCCTGAATCTGAAGCCTCCGGGCTCAAGCTCGTCGGCGCCGACGGGGCCGGAGGAATGGCGTGGCGGATGCTGCGAAGGAAGGTAAGCCAGCGCTAACAGCTGAGGCGTACTTTTTCATCCATTCGAGACTCCGATTTTTCCAGCACTTGGCTCTGCAGCGGCGGCAGTACTGACGTCTGGGTATCGCAGGAGTTCCACACGGGCCTTGTGAATTTGGCGTTCCGTGCAGATCATTGGGGCACGAAGCATTTCTCCGATGGAGCAGTTGGAAAGCTGGCACGTAAGTTGATCATAGTCTTGCTGCCGCTTTCAGGTTTAGCGTGAACCTCTCATAAAGTGATGGATTGGGGTTACATCTGTTTTGTGCTTACGAAATGCAGAGTTCTACCGCAGTGAGAGGCCCAATCATGCTGCTAGGTGCGTGCCCTCTAACCATTTCATTATCAGGTATGCCTGTCTGTGTGATTTAGATGGCCGCACATATTTTATGCAAGTATACGAGACCTACCTGGAGTATCCAGCATAAGTATTAAAGATAATTGTTGGATTTATCAGAGATTGGCAAAATGATTTTAGATCCTACCAGAAACCGTCTCTGGACGAAACTTACCTGAACATTATTGTTAATTTTCTAAACTTCTGAGTGATGGTTGCAACTTCTACATCGCACAATCTGCAGCGCATCTTATTTGACCTAATGTGCCCGCAAATTAAGAAACTAAATTGATGTGATAAAATCACCGTAAGGCTCCTTTTGTCCAAATTGGATGATCGATGCATACAGATATATGTGCTGTAAATGTCTGTATGTCATATTTGTGACATGTATCCTGAGGTTGCCATTCGTCACATTTGCATGTGACTAGCAATACCTTAACTTCTGCTAGACAAGTACGTGAATTCCACCACACCGGTTAGTACTGAACACGTGATGATATTACATCATATATAGGTTCATCTCTGATTCTTAAAAGTCATACTTGTGACCGATGAGCACATTGATGTGAACTTTTGATTATTTTAGATCTGTTTCATTAAGTGGGAACTACAAAGTGATAATTGTTGGGTGGGTTGAAGTTAACATCCCTCTAAAGAGAAAGCTTGTAGGTAGATTTGATACATGGACCGCAATGACATGATGCTGTATTGTTTTTTTTTCTTTTCATTAAAATGGTGGGCCTTTTAGTTTATGATATAGAGTACTGTTCTGAGTTAACATGTGTGGATCATAATGATTAACACTATGGACTAATAAAGGAATGTAAACTATTTGTTTGCCTTGGTGTAGTCACAGAGACCTCACAACTAATAATTCAGATTCCTCACATGTCCTCTTGACTCATTCTGTATCCCTTTTGTCTCAGTTATCTGTTTCGTCTTTTGAAACAATTCATGTTGTATAATAGCACCATTTTAGCACGATTCTTGCTACTATTACTTTTATCTTGATTTCAGGCTTTATATGTCAGGTGACTATACCATCTTCTTTATAGGAATTTTCATGCAGGAGTTTATATGTTAGCATGGAGTCGGAAAAAGGAGGACGTTGTAGGGCTGAAAGCTCCTAAAAAGGAGAAGCGAGTGAAGAGAGAAAATAGAACACAACCTCCTGTAGAAGCACCTTATGTTGCACCAAAACCGAAGATAGCTACCAAATCACCAGATAAAACTGTTGAGATTTTTGACGGGATGACATTGCTTGACCTCTCTAAACGAACCGGTGCATATATTAGTACACTTCAAGGCATACTTGCAGATCTTGGTGAAAAGGTTGAATCAGAGTTTGACTCTATCAGCATTGATCTTGCTGAGTTGGTTGCTATGGTATGTCTCAATTATATTTCTCTTCATATTTCATAAACTGGTATTGTTCTTACCGATCAGTTGCCTTAAGCATACTAGAAATGAGCTATAGATATAGATATATTTCTTCACACCTTCTATTTCATTTATACCCTGTGAGCCTATTGCAACTCAATGAGATGATAGAACAATGGTTTTGTTGCAATCTGTGATATGCTAATGTTCAGAAGTTTTCTGATCATATTAAATAACTAAAATCTGGTACGGTTCTTATGCCTTTATTACTTCTAGCACAAAACATTGGTCCTTTGAGCAAACTTAGTTCTTTTCACCTGCAACAGTTTTAGCTTACTACCACTGCTATTGAAGAAACTTTTAGAGGGATATCATTATTAGGTGTGTTCTTTACAATGATAGAAAATGTGAAATATTGCAGACTGCCAGTGGCATATTCCATTACTCAACGTTACAAAGTAGCTAATTTAAGTATGCATTACTACTGATTTGATACATTTTTATTTGAACAGACACATGCTAGGTTTCATTGAAGTAGCACAGTTCCAATTTCCTGCGTTTTTATGGCAAGCATTGATATCATGAAATGTTCAAGTGTCTCTAGGGAAACCATGTTTCTTATAATAAGAGCCCATATGTTTCATGCTTCTTCCTCAGGAACTTGGTGTTAATACCAGAAGAATGCACACTGGTGAAGGCAAAAATGAACCACGTCCTGCTGTTGTAACGGTAATGGGCCATGTTGACCATGGTAAAACATCGCTTTTGGATGCTCTCCGGCAAACATCTGTTGCAGCCAAGGAAGCTGGTGGTATCACTCAGCATATAGGTGCCTTTGTTGTTGAGATGCCATCAGGAGCATCTATCACATTTCTTGATACTCCAGGACATGCTGCCTTTAGTGCGATGCGGGCTAGAGGTGCTGCTGTTACAGATATTGTAGTCCTTGTGGTGGCAGCAGATGATGGTGTTATGCCTCAGACACTTGAAGCTATGTCGCATGCAAAATCAGCAAATGTCCCTGTTGTAGTTGCCATAAACAAATGTGATAAATCTGGAGCTGATCCCGAGAGGGTCAGAATTCAACTTGGTTCAGAAGGCTTGCTTTTGGAGGATATGGGTGGGGATGTGCAGGTTGTCGAAATCTCTGCAGTAGCAAAATCAGGTTTGGATAAATTGGAAGAGGCTTTGCTCCTTCAAGCTGAGATGATGGACCTGAAAGCCAGAATAGATGGCCCTGCTCAGGCTTTTGTGGTGGAGGCTAAGGTGGACAGGGGTAGGGGTCCGCTGGCAACAGCTATAGTCAAGTCTGGCACATTAGTTAGTGGGCAACACATTGTTGTGGGAGCAGAGTGGGGAAGAATTAGATCTCTTAGAGACACAGCAGGGAAAATTACAGAGTCTGCAAAACCTGCGATGCCTGTTGAGATTGAGGGGCTAAGGGGCCTTCCAATGGCTGGGGATGATGTCGTGGTTGTTGACTCAGAGGAAAGGGCAAGAATGCTTAGTCAAGGGCGGAAGAAGAAGCAGGAGAAAGATAGACTTCGAAAGATTGATGAAGGCATGGCAGATGAGCTAGAAATTAAAGAAGAGACTCCTGAAAGAGTAGAAATGCCCATCATTGTCAAAGCTGATGTACAAGGCAGTGTTCAAGCTGTTACAGATGCCTTAAGGAGTCTTAATAGCGCACAGGTATTTTCTCATGCAGATTCAATGCTTATTTATCTTCTGGAAATGTTGTCACAGAATGGCAATATGCAGTTCTTTTAGTTTAATTGACTCCCAAATGCCAGTTGTGAATCTCTCACATTCTGTTTACATCACTACATCCATTTTTTTTTGTTAAGTTTGTAAGTCAATACATAGTACGCTCTGTGCAGGTTTTTGTGAATGTTGTTCATGTCGGTGTTGGCCCAATTAGTCAGCATGACATTGATCTGGCACAAGCATGCGGAGCGTATATAGTTGGTTTCAACATTCGCAGTCCACCTATTGCTATCACTCAAGCAGCAGCAAGAGCCAACATAAAGGTACCATATTCATGAATCATTATTTCTCTAATGTCAGTCGTGATTATGTGCTTCAAGCAACCTTGTGAGTTTGACGGTAGCATTGGGTTTTGGTGCATCTTCAGATACATGTTCAGTTTTGTAAACATTTGGTTCTGTGGAGAGATGCTAGAATCTAGATTATGCATGCATTTTTTTGCTTTTGCCATCGTAAACCTAGTGAATCTTTATACTGTTTAGATGTTATGGGAATCATTCGGGGGATGATATCATGGTAATTTATCCCCGGGAGGAATAAGGATACGACATGAAACCAACTTTATGTCATGACATCTGAACTTTAGTTCCTGTGGAAATTGCTCTCCGGATTTGAACAGTAGCCTGAGCTTCCGATCTGCTTGCTTCTTCTACTGCTTCCGCACCTTATATACATTTACATCAACTGGAGTTTTCCCTGAAAACGAGGTTACTTTCTTAAATAGTATCATACCACAAAGAAACCATTATGTGTTTGAAGTATTGCATATTTGGTTTGCTGTTGTTGGTCTCCACGTCTCATCATTGTTGTTGCTTTCAGTGTTGTGATATGGGACCTAGTCTGTTAGTATAGCTGTATCTCCACTTGCCAAAGTATCAATGACCACTTTACACACTGATGTAGTTCCATCAACTCATTTGTTATGTTTGTATGTTCTCAGTTTATCTTTAGTCTTTATAGTTTATATACATCTGAGGGGGTGAATTTAGCGGGCTTGTTAATGTTTAATATTTAGGTTTTGCTGCACAAAGTTATCTATCATCTCCTCGAGGAAATGGGAAGGACCATTGTAGAGAAGGCACCAGGGACAGCTGAAACCCAGGTTTCGGGGGAGGCTGAGATTCTGAACATATTCGAGCTGAAAGGGCGCAGCAAGTCAAAAGGACCGGACATCAGAATTGCTGGCTGCCGTATAACTGACGGCCACTTTAGCAAATCTGGAACCATGAGACTGTTGAGGAGCGGAGATGTTGTCTTTGAGGGTCCCTGCGCGTCTCTGAAGAGGGAGAAGCAGGATGCAGAAACAATAGAAAAGGGTAACGACTGTGGACTGGTGATTCAGGATTGTGATGATTTCCAGGTTGGGGATATCATACAGTGCTTGGAGCAGGTGATTAGGAAGCCCAAGTTCATCTCGACGCAGAGTGGTTCGGTTCGGATTGAATGCTAATATAGTAATTGTTTGTGGCTGACATTTTTCCGTCCTCTATTAATTCAGCCAGTTGTGCTGAACTGACCAAAGGTTTGTAGTGTAACAAGATTTTGTTCGCTAGCTGACTTGTTGCAACTGTGACCGACACCCATTCTGATGTGAACTAGGACACTATTACTTATTCAGGAGCTTTTATAGCCTTTCGGCTCATGCCTACATGAGAAGGATCAGTGGGTTGTATATTCCTTTTCATAATCCATCCAAACCATGTCGCGGGGAAAAAAAAGACAGATTATCTACTATTGTAATTGCCACAATCGATTCCGAGCTGTGGAGTCAAACTGAAGCCTTTTATGTTGATACGTATTATGTATGCTGTATCGCATGCTGACTAATGACTACTACAGGAAAATGCTTGTAAACTCGCGACCGTATGCCCTGAAATTTGAAGCTGCGTCCATATAACATAAGGTGAATACCGTAACGGTGTTGGAATAAATTTAATGTGATTATTGTCATTTTATTTTCTTACTTTCTTTTGGAAAAGGCTAATTCATGGGTGACCGGAAATGTTTCAAAAAAAGTTGGCATACGATGTGATAGTAAGTGACACTAGCTTAGACCTTGTGGTTGCTAAAGGGAGAAAAGCGTTCATAAAACCCTGCTTTTTGTGAGCTTCTCAACGGATATGTAGATTTCTTTGTGGGATCGAACAAATTCTTGTGTCACTTGTGTTGCCATTGTTCATATTGTGCTTGTTGACCTTTGTTCTTGATTTGTCTCGATCTACTCTTGTGAGGATTCTGAGGTGTACGGAAGGACACTGATCATCTTAGTAGTTAGTAGGCACTACTAGAGCTGTGGTAACAACTACTCCGGTCCGTTGCAAATTGTAGGTCTAGACATACCCTGTATTTGGATGCATAGCAAAAACTATACACCTAAAAAATACTAAAACGACGTACAATTTGGAACGGAGGAAGTAACAAGCAATAATCAGCAGATGCAGAGCTTCTGAGGCCAGCATTCGTGACAGATGCCTTCGTCACTTCAGAAAGAATATTTCATTGCCAGAAGTTCCTACATGAACACAGAACGAATTCCTAGATCACTGAGCGACTGCAGCTGTTCTAGCCTGCTCCAGGATCCTGATCAGTGGCTTGCTGCTGCACCTCCGCCCTTCATCCAACGGCGTGTTCCCCCACCTGCACCATTTTCATTTCGTTTCATTTCAACCGATGCCAATCTCAACACCTCTGAAACTCTCGTGAAATCCATGCGAACTGCCTACCTGTCTTTGGCCTGAACATCTGCTCCGAAATCTATGAGCATGCCGGCGACAAGGTGCAGGCCCTCGCCGGCGGCGATGTGAAGCGGCGTCCTCTGGTCGTAGTTCTTGCAGTTGGGGTCGACGCCGAAGCTGAGCAGCCGCTTCAGCAGGTCGATCCTGCCGTCCGTGAGGACCCTGCACAGGTACCCTCCGGCATCCTCTAGGTTCAGGGCTGCACCGTGCTTCGCTAGGAGGGAGGTAATCCTGTCGTGCCCTGACTTCAGTGCTAGCAGCATCGGTGAATTCCCAAACTTATCTGCAGTTTTGGATACGGTTGTCTATCACAAGAGATGTGCATAAGAGTATCTGTTTTTGCCTTGGATGAATTTCTTGCATACCTATGCTGTTGACGTTTGCTCCTCTCTGAATCAGGAACCTAACGATATCTTCATATCCTCTTAAGGCCGCCACATGCTGTATTAATTAACGTAAAGATCAGGAAGGAGTTTTGTAATATAAAATTCAATCACAATTACAGATAATTCACATTGTTCTATCTAAAAAAGGAGGTTGTTTATGATATGATTTTCAGAAGAAAAAAAATGTGCTTCATGTGGCATTTACTATATGACAGAGTTCACATACCAGTGCTGTCCTTCCATCGTAATCGGGTTTACTCGGATCCGCTCCTGCACTGATCAAGCCTTTCAAACGGAGCAAGTCTCCATGGTAAGCAGCATTGTTCACTCCAATGACAAGATCTGCTTCTTGCCTTGATATCAGGTATGCCATATCTGATTCGAGCTGATTCCCTTTGGACTCGCTTTTTCTCCCCTGGAGAAAACAGATCATTTTTTCAGCTAAGTTTTGGCCGGGACTGCAAAAACATGATTCTGTTGTTGACATGCTACCTTCAGGAGGTTGCTCAAGATCTGACGGTTATCCTTGGAGTATACTTGCAGGATGCTGGTCAGGGACTGCCTGTCGATTCTCAGGACGCTGCAAAGCTCACAGACCCTGACTGAGTATGGCTGTGGAACGTTGCAGACTACAGCGACATCTCCGACGATGTCGTAAGGCAAGAGCTCTGAGATGATCTCCTCTGATCCACCTTCTCCGGTGGCTACCTCTTCCTGTGACAGTAATAATAGGATGGGTGAAGGGTCATGTAGATACATTGATACGGCTTAGTTCTGTTTTCTCATAATTCATGTATTTTTTGCCTTAAAAAATGAACAATAGAATCATGGTTATAAAATGTTGTTGCTGAAAAGTAATACCAGGCATCCGTGTACGACGATATAAATTTGATCCACCACAGTGCCTTGCTCCAAGATAACCTCCCCAGGGAGGAAGAATTCTTCGTGCAATTTTACCACCTGAAATTATTAATGGAAAATTTTTAATGAATACTATGCTGGTACTAACTGCTAACATGAATCCATCAAAATCTTACAATCTGGCTCAGGAAGTCCTCTGAACATCCTTTGAACAGGTGCACTTTTGAAACCATGTCGAGGTACAGTGCCTGGGACATCTACAAAACAAAACAAAGGCTCATGATACTGATCTGCACACAAGAGATTCAGCCGAATCTCTCCTGACCTCTATGGAGAAGATCGGCTACCTTGGATCGAACCGCAACCGGGATGTCGTCGACGACTCTGTCCTTGGTGTAGCTGCTCTCGTACTGCAGCAGCAAGTGATCCTTCACCTGGGACCTGATGTCGGCGCCCAGCTTGTTCCTGTTCATGTACCTGATGAGGTCGGCCATCTTGTCCCGGAACCTCTCGGTCTTCGATCCTTTCACAATAAGCGCCGTCATGTTGCCGATCAGGTACGCGCTGAGGAGGATGCTGAAGGAGATGTACATCACGGTGAAGGCCATCTCCCTCGGGTTCACCGCATGGATGTCGCCGTAACCTGAATGCTTTCATTTGCACGATCAGAAACTGCAGTTCTGCTAATGGAGATGATGAAGAAATTAAACTGATGATGGTCGAGAGCATCAGCGTACCGACTGTCGCCATGGTGACGATGGCGAAGTACAGTGAGGTGACGTAACGGGTGAGCAGGTCGATCTCCCTGAAGTTGATGTACTTGGTGTCGCCCAGCGTCAGGCTCCCGATCCAGGTGCCCCCCTCGCGCGCCGGCGGCAGCGTGGTGGCGAGGTAGTAGAAGACGCAGGCGGCGGTGTGGGTGAAGTAGAGCTCGACGGTGATGAGCTTCACGATCCGCGTGAAGAGGTAGCTGATGCGGATGTCCTTCTCCATCTTCTTGAAGAAGGCCGTGATCTTCCGGGCCCTGTACAGCCGCAGCCACAACAGGCACCTCACCGTCTCCGTCCTTCCCGTGGCCTGATAATGAACAGTGTTGTCTTGTCATGAACAGAAAAATCCTTCTCTCCGATGCAGAATATACGGTAATTGAAGTTGCAGGGGTTGAGAGATGTCACCTTGTAGATGAAATCCCAAGGGAGGCAGCCTAGGATGTCAAGAGCGAAGCTTCCCTTGATGTAGCTGCAAGAACATTAGAAATTCAGAGACCCTGTCAGAAAGAGATGAATGATGCTAGGTCTTTTGTATGTTTCGAGACACTGAGGACGGCCTCACCGCAGTGCGATCTTGCGCCTGTCGTAGACCATCCGGTAGGTGTGGGCGTCCCTGTAGGCGAGGAAGAAGTGGACGGCGACGTCGGCGAGGAAGACGAGCTGCACGCACTCGAGGTCCAGCAGGTGCTCCGGCAGGCCCCGGAAGAAGCCGAACTCGAAGGGGGTGAAGAAGGTGGAGTAGATGGACCACACGAACATCGCGCTCGACCAGATCCTGTACCACCTGCAAGCAGCAGTAGATCATCAGGCAACACATCAAGAACATTGGCTTGGCATGGCATCACTGGACGACATCTGAAAAATGAAACGAAATGGCACGCAGCTAGTATCCTGCATGATTCCTGTCTTAATCAGGAAATCTCATCCCATGCAGACGCTCTCTGATTGGCTGCTCGAGCTCAGTATCGCTCTCAATTTCTTACGTGAACGTCACACGCCAAATACTTTTGCATGAAGTGGTAGCATCATTCCTTTTTTCAGTCAAATTCACAGCCGGTCTGGGACTAGCTAGCACAAAGCCACAGACAGAACTGAACCGCTGCGAAGGAGAGAGACGATTTGTTACCTTCCATTAGGGTGTATGACGAAGCTGCCATAGCAGCAGCTCTGTGGAAGCCTCAGGGCGCTGCCGCTGTGCCTGCTGCTCCTCCTCGACTTGAGCTCCCTCGCGAACAGGGAGAGCCTGCTCCCCACGGAACCATGCAAGGTGCCAGCGTCTATCTCGTTCAGCTCATACTCTTCAGACATCTCTCTCTCCATGCTTCTTCTTCTCTATCTCCTCTCTTACCACTTTCGTGTTGCTCTGTGCAGTGCCATGCAAGTCCATAACGCCACACAAACAACGTTATATATATACAACGTCCCTGGTGTGGATGTGGCCGGGGGCACTTGTGGTTGTTGCGCCAAGGAGCTATTGGCAGTTGGGGCGCTGCACAGACAGACGCCACTAGCCAATCCCACCAGCGTTCGGCGGAAGGTTTGTTGGGCGCCGGGGCTCAACTGGGGATGGCATGGCCTCCAGTTGCAGCACATGTTGTCATCTCGTCAGTCGTCACCTCATCTCCCCGGCCACAACCTTTAAAACGCTTGAAAACCTGCACGGCGCACTGGCATTTCCTGCTCAATGGAGCAAACCGGCCGGCGCCTTCTTTTTTTTTTTTTCGTCCTCCGTGCGGCTTCAGCTTGCTGTTTGTTTCCAGTTTCCACGGCGTGCTGACATGGATGATCATTTTAAAAACTGAAGCGACGTTCTTGACCAAAGGAGCGCCCTTTTTGCTGAATGCCGTAAGTTTGCTTGCAAGTTGCGATGAAGAAACTGTATTCAGGTTCGCTTGTGCAAAGCATATGCATCTGCATGGCCACAGTTGATGGTTCATGCTGCTGCAGCATTGCAATGGTCTTTATTCCTTAAACTTTATGCATTGTTCAGCAAGTCACTTTTGCTGAACTGCAATGCAAGGACGAGTCACATGGATATAGCTGGTCAGAGATCCTGCAGGGATCAGCTGATTTTGGGGTACCTTTTGCAGCCGGTAGCGTGCATCAAGAATCCTGTCAGTTTAGATTTCAGGCTTCGTTTGGAACACGGGTACATCGCGTGATTTGATAAAATTCGTGCGTTCCAGAGATAAGCCACGAGTGCATTATGCATTTCCAACTTCTGATCCACATGTTTGCCAAATTCCCATGATCAAAGTTTGGTGCCAACCAAAACCAGCAACAGTTGGCAATTTGGCTGCCTAAGTTCAAACATGATCCATAAGTTCGGCTAGATTTGGAAATGAACAAAATTCATCCTCTGTGGGCTGTGCCGGATGATCAGATTATATTCCAACAGAATTATGAGAACAGATTCAGCATCTAGGGCCGTTGCCAGTAAAAACTGGTCAAAGCTGAACCAAAAGGATAGGTCAGTCACTGTCAGGGTATCTTGCTAGTGCGTATCCTGCGTGTCATCTTCAGAGCTTCAGAGTAGTCGGTGGTGCCGCCGAGTGCTCTCTGGCCACAGAAGATCAGGGAGGAGGTCAAAAGTGGTAGTGAGTTGTGACACTACCGGATGGATGTGCCAATTAGCGTAGTCATTTCACTAACCTTAGCTTTTACGTTGACATGAATATCAAATTACAAGGCTGACTCAGATGGTTTTTTTTTCTTTTGAGTGGAGGATAACTCATAAGTTAACCGCAAATGTTTTTTACACTGTTAATTTGTTTATACTCTAGATGAAAGGTGCGTAATTATGCATTTCAAATTTTAGAAGTAATTAAATGGTAAACTGGATTGTACCTAAAAACTACTTCTCAAGTTGCATACGCTGATTTGCATCAAGTTGGCTTTTGAAATATTGGCATGCATTATACTCCCTTCAGTAAAAAAAAATATTTGAGCCTTTTTTCGGATACTTTTATTAAGTACAATTATGGTATCTAACAAAAATTTATAAGATCATGAGCATGTTTTAGAGATAAATCTACCATTATGATTTTTGTGTTACCAAATTAAATGCTTGAAGTATTTATCACCGGAGAGAGTACTATGCCATAGTAGACTATCAACCTTCCTTGACAGCTCAATCTTTTATGCCAATTGGCATACAAAAATAGAACTAGATAGGGAAAAAGGGTCACAGCACCATTCATCGAAAGTCAAAACCATGTACCAAACATTACATGGCCTTCCATCCATGGTTAAACATTACCATGAGTGGTCGTAAACAATCATATAAGAATGCCAAACCCAGCTGGTTCGCATTTCCTTCCAAGGCAAAGCAGCTTCACAAAGACACAAATGGCAATAACTTTTTGCTGCACAACTAAGAATCCATCAAAATTCTTTTAATCACGGTATATGCACTCTCTCACAAAGAAAAATACTTGCAAACAAATTAGTACAGTTTGGGGTCCTTTTGGATGCACCACCATCTTAAACTAGCCGCATTATGCCGGACAATTAAAGGAAAGAACACTGGTGGAAAGCAGTGGATTGGAGATGGATGGCCATGGAAGGTTGTTCCACTAATGTATGTACGACAATTAGTGAGATGTTTGATGGGGGGTTTAGCTTTTGAAGCTGTGGTTTGGGCAGGTAAAGTCCGGATTAGGACGAAGTTGTAGTGCATCCGACACTCACTTGAGGGGTTTGTGCTTTGTTCCTCTGGTTTTATAAGCATGTTTGTACGAGCATGATAATGCTAATGTTTTGCTTGCACTAGTGCAAACTTGATTGAGTAATAAACTAATGTGTGGTGCACTGAAACTCTAAATGCGAGAGGGATTTGATACTCTGTTTAAATTGTTGCACATTGCATTGCACTGTACCTGTTGTGCAACATATAATGCATTAAGCTTTATAGCTATCTTTAATACCCTTTAGATGTACAAACATGAGCAAGGGAGCATTACTAGTACATTTCAAGCTATTCTTCAAAAACGAAAACAATTATGTGACTTGTACAGAGCAAGTAATGCATAGATTTGTCATGTACTGATGCAAGACACAGGCATTTGCTATGCTATTATGGTAGAGGGTGCCAATTCATTAACACTACTGGAAAACTCAGCATTCGTCCCGAGGCTCAGTACCAGTTAGTTTTTGATCTGGTACTAATGTGAGCATTAGTACCGGATCTAACGGCTAGTTCCCCAGCGTCCCGTGACCCCCTTTAGTACCGGGTGAAGGCTTCAACCGGTAATAATTGGCAACCTTTAGTACTGGTTGAAGCGCCCAACCGGTACTAACTGCCCTCCTATAAATCAGACGTTTTCTTCCTCCTGTTCGTGCCATTTCCTCCAGCTCAGGCTTCATCCATTCATGGCGATTTAGGGTAGGTGCTGCCGAATTTTTGACTATTTCCTAGGGATTTCACTCATTCAAGTGTTCTAAAGGTTAGAAACTTCATCCTCCCTTGATACATGGTTAGTATACTAAGTTTTATGCTTTAGAGCTAGAATAATTTGTGATTTTTAGAATAAGGTACAACGGAGAAATTTTTCATTTATATGCATGTGTTATATATGTTTGAGCTACAATTTTTTGATGCAATGTTTGTATTAGTCAAAAAAATTGGTCAGTACGAGGTTAGAGGAATAATTTCATAGTTTATTTCTTTAAAAATATGAGCTAAATAAATTGTGGGAAAAAAATAATTTGTTCATATTTTAGTTATTTACAAATATGAGCGTGATAAATTGTGGTACATAGAGATAATAAGATTAAATAGATGTATGTAATTAGTCATTTTTAGAAATTTTTTATTTATATGTTATGTTTGAGCGAAAGAAATTTTAGGAAAAAATAATAATTCGTTCATAGTTTAGTCATTTGCAAATATGACCTAAATAAATTGTGGTACATAGAGATGGCTACTACTCCTGCAGTGGCGATGGTGGGGGCGACCGTCGTTCCTCTCGCGGTAAGGGGAAAAATATAATTGGCCCTCATGATAAGCCGAAGAAAATACGCATGTGGGAGAGAGCAATGCTTTGTTATTTGGAAAAATATCATGAAGATGTTGTTGCGGTGGGCTAGTAACATCCTTTTGGTGGTCGTTATCCTCCATCGCTAGTCCCGGGAGTTTCAGGTCCACTGAGTACTACCGTCATAGGAGGCACAAATAAACCACAGGATGTGATTGGGTCAGCTAAACCTTCATTTTCGCCATCCAAGGATGCTTAAAGTCCTCCTAGATAGTCCTCAGTAGATGGTTTGTCATAGTTTATCATGTTGTTTGGGTCTGAAATTTAAATTTGTGTATTTCTATCTAAACTTTCAACAACATTTGAGTTTGTCATAGTGTATCATGTTGTTTGGCTCTGAACTTTAAATTTGTGCATTTCTATCTAAACTTTCAGCAACATTTGACTTTTATAAAATTTGTTTGATGTTTGTTATGCTTCATAATTATATGCATGATCAGAAAATCTTTGGTTCGGTAATACTTTGTAGATGAATCAGTAATGGATGTACAACGTAGACAAACGCTCCATGGAGTACATTAATGGCTTGCATGGTTTTCTCGATCTGGCAGAATCCAACAAGCCATCATCCGGTTTCATTTGTTGTCCATGCAGAAATTGCAAAAATGAGAAGGATTACTCATCCAGAAAGACTATTCGCGCCCACATATACAGTTCTGGATTCAAGCCTAACTATTTTGTTTGGACCAAGCACAGGGAAAGAGGAGTTATGATGGAAGATGATGATGATACATAAATATGATTTGAATTCTCTACTTATCAAGATTATTGGGAATTAATAGTTCTTTCATTTTCAGCCATCTGGATCGAGCAGGCCTAACGGAAATGAGGCCCGAAGAAGAAGTTAGAGGGCCATAGCATCATCATGGAACTTAATAAAGAGGATGAACCAACTGCTCCAGACAATGCTAAGAGCAAATTGGTGAATCAAATTGGATTTCTTGTTAGGAATAATATCCCAATAAATTTTCAGAATTGGAAAAGTCCTAAAATTGATGAGAGCGTGGTCCCCACAAGCACGGTCCCCATAAGTGTGGTCCCTGAGCAAGAGAAGAAAATGGTATGGGAGCAGATAAAAGAAAACTTCACGTTCAAAGGTGTAGATGAAGAAAAAGTGAAAGATTGAGGCTTTCGAAAGGATGCAATTGCTTTTCAGACGTACAAAAAGAACCTGAACAAAGACTACATAAAGAAGGGCCTTACACCAAATTTCACGAAGCACCTGAAGTTAAGAGATCACTAGGATTCTTTTGTACAGTACAAGCAGTCACAAAAGAGCACTAAGGAAACTAAAACCAACACCGACAATGCTCGTCAGAAGAAATACTACCATCGTCTTGGACCAAGAGGTTACAAGAAGAGGCTCATCAAATGGCAGAGGATGGAAGATGATATAATTGCTAAGGGAATCATACTAGCGACTCTCGAATGGTCGAAGCGAGCAAAGCATTGGTATTATGCTCATGGCGGCATACTCAATCCTGAAGATGGATCATTTGTGTTCGGCCAAGAATTAAGAGAAGCGACTACGAGGCATGTTGAGTTAATAAAGGTTACAGCCGAAGGAACTTTCGTGCCTAATCGAGAGAAGGACAAGCTGACTATGGCACTAGGTAATCCAGAATACTTTGGATGTTGCCGAGGTAAAGGAGTAATTCTATGAAAGTTTACCTTTCGTGAGCACATTGATTCCTACAGAAGTCGCTAAAGAAGTAAGGCCGAACTCGTACAACAGCGGTGAGAGTTGCAAGAACACGTAACTTTGATAGAGGCAAGAATAGAGGAAGCCATCGATCGGCGTGTGGCTCTAACTCTTAGCAAACAAGCTAGTGAACAAGCAACTGCATCATTAGGGGCTAATGTCGACGTAAGCCCCTCTCAGCGTCGTAGCAGGGTCGCTTCCATGAAAGTCCTCAGCGTCGTACAGGGTCGCTTCCACGAAAGTCCTAGCATGAGGATCTTCAGACATGGTTGAGGACAACCAATGCCACCCCATGGACGACATCACTGGGAGGTCCCCTTGTGAGCTTGTTACTCCCATGAAAAACAAGCTCATCGTGGTGGCTTATGGTATTACTGAAGAACCGACCTAAGTCCAAACAATTCATGATGTCGAGATTCCAGCTTGCGATTACACCAAAGTTGGGGTGGATCGAGTGGTTGACGGTTGGGATTACCTCAAACTGGAGGTACCTAGTGGTGACGGGGAAAAAAATCTAGGAGAAGCCAGCCATGGTTGGATTCTATGGTCCAAGCGCTACATAAGGATTCCGCAACCGAATCCCCACACCTTGGGATCATCTCCTCAGGGCTCAAGGGCAAGATCACCTACGCCATTTGCCAGGGCACCCTCTCCACTAGCTGACAGGGATCGTAGCATGAGTCCACCAGCTGACAGGGATCCTAGCACGAGTCCACCAGCTGACAGGGATCCTAGCATGAGTCCACGCTCTCCACTAGCTAACAGGGATACTAGTATGAGTCTACCTCCTCTTATTATGAGTAAGGCTACACAACGAAAGACACCTTCAATTCCGCCTACTACAGCTACAAAGAAGAGGCAAAAGAAGTATAAGGAGAAGCAACCAGATCCCAAGAAAGTTTACGAGAAGACTGATGCGGAAATCGATGCAGTAGTGGATGCTGAGGTTAAATCTCACTTCGCACCAAAGACTCTTGTGAAGAAAAATCCACCACTTGATAAGGTTAAATTTTGGGCTTTCATTAGAGGCATGGAGTTGGAGAAAAACAAAAAGTGAGAGAAATCACCGCTATCTGACTACGACCGCTTAGTAACACAGTCTTTTCAGAAGTAGAAAGGAGGATCAAGTATTCCACAGCTTGGAACCTGATCCAACCAATCGATTACCCCACTCTAGCTGCTTTTGGAGTTTGATAAGAACCTACTTCTATTCGCCAAAGATACAAATCTCACCGCAGCTCAACTTCGAGGGGAAGATCACATCCCAAAGCACACTGGGGATGGTAAATGGAAATTTGAGTTAGGGAAAGAGCTTGTGTGACCGCAGTTGGTGGACCGTTTTCCAACGAAGATGTACAAATTGCACCAACGGTACATGGAAGCTTCAGCCACTGGTTTACTCATGCAAGAAGTTCGGATTGGAGATCAACATTATTTCTGTGGTGATGCCATTATAAATGTGCCACTCAAGGAACTTTATTTCCTTTACAATCAAGACGCACTTGACAAATCACTCTTAGTTCCTGGGTTTAAGTGTTTAATTTACTCTAACTTCAAAATCCCCGCTCTAGTCATTGTGCGACGTCTTATCTCCTATTCTATTTTGTATCATGCAGGATCCAAAGGAAAAGGATTCTATGACGTCGGCTTCATGGACCCGGATGTTATAAACGAGGTAACTGTAAGAGATAAACCAAATCGGACCTTAAAGAATATATATAATTTCTTGGACAAGCAACATTACAAGAAGTCTTCTGCCGTACAACTTCAAGTGAGCGCGTTTCCCATCTCTTTTATTTTTCGAACTAGCAGTTAAAAATAAGACTAAATAGCCTTTCACTATGCATATATGTACAACTTCCACTGGATACTCCTTATTATCGTGGTTGATCGAAGCATGGTCTATATCCTGGATTCTCTGAGAAGACCAAGAAATCAATACACTGACCTCATAGACATGCTTAACAGAGCATGGGCTCGCTTCTGTCAACATCACTCAGGTGAATTTAAGGAGCAACTTCATATCCACTCTGAATTCCCGGTATGTATTGAATTTGCACATCTTGTGTCACTTCCTTGAATACAACAAATATTTCATAACTTCTTTTACCATATATATATATATATATATATATATATATATATATATATATATTGTTTGAGATAGAATCCAGGAAAAATAATTTATGTGGATACTACGTATGTGAGTTCATCCATGGATTTGTAGGTTCCAAGCATATAACCGACCATGAATTCAAAGTACGTATACAAATTTCTTAACAATAAATTAGTTCTAATTGTGCAGATCCATTGATCTAATATAATAATCTTTGCTAATGACATAGGTTATGCACGCGTGAAGGAAGAACTCCTTGAGACGGAAAAATCAGAGCAATTCAAGAACAATTCAGTGGATTTCTTCTAGATGAGGTAGTAAATCTAGTGGGAGAGTTCTATAATGATGGATTAAATCTGCATCACCGTAAGGACTCGGGTTTAGAATAGTTGATCCAAAATGTTGAACTTGGAAAGTTGATGCAATGTAGTATTATTCATATATATATATGCATAATATGTCTATGTATAATATTATCTCAAATGTAATAGCACAGATCAAATGCAACTTTATATATATTTGCATATTAGAACTAGTATGCGTAAAGGAATACTAATATAGAATAAAGAAATAGAAAAGAAAATGAGAAAAGAAATAGAAAAGAAAAAATATTAGTACCGGTTGGTAATACCAACTAGTACTAAATTGGTCTCGGCCACGCACGATATGGCAACCAATTGGTATAAACAGCCGGTATTAAAGGTCCCCTTTAGTACCGGTTATCTGACCCGGTACTTGCACAACTGGTACTAAAGGGGGTTAGGATCCGGTACTGAAAGCGCTTTCCCAGCAGTTTAACCTAGTATCATCCCATCATTTTTAGTTCAATAAATAGTACTACTTTTTAATTAATATTAATTATTTATCCAAACATGGCCCGTAGATATCCAAAGTTAACGAATTTGCATCCCATCATTATAATGAATGAAAAACTTAATCCATAAAGCTCTGTAGTTCAATTATCCACACTAAGAGCAGGACAAACGCAAAAGCAGCATCCACAAAAATTGCTTCTACTTTTCCTCCCAAAGGAGAGGAAGACCACCTCAATCCACACCTTCTGATGCCATGGTGTATTCTCTCTTTCTCTTGTTTCCTTTTTTCCATTCTGGCATTTTGCGATGATTTGGAATATCAAGATGCGTTAATTAAAAGCAAGTTCTAGACACGTCATCCACACAACCAAGCATTAACACCTTTGTTCTCCCGTTTCTTAAATGTGGATATGATCATTATACTTTTTTTTTCATTGCTCCTATGCATGTTGGTTATACTTAGAGCGCACTAAGTATATTTTTTCCCACATTGGTCAGGAAATTTCTTTTGATCTTGACTTATCCTAGAACAGCTGATCATGTGATCCCAGGGGGCGTTTCTCGAGACACTTTTGGTGTCAAATCGATTATGAAAAGGCATAATAACCATAGTTAGTTATAACTTTTAAATGGTTGATTGCTGAATACCAGCGGCGTTCTGAAGGATATAGCAAAAATTCAGATCAATTTCTTGATTGGAACACGAATCACGTTCCAATCAAGAATTTGCATAGCGACCCAAGTGATTGACGTGAATTCGGTGCATAATTTTCGTTGTTATTTTTATTTTTGAAAGGCGATGCTCATTGCCATGGTTCAATTAAACTGTCGCCATTTTTTTATTTGAGTGGAAATGGAGTCGGTGACTGTAAGAGCAAAATTGCAAAATCCGTCCAATTCCAAAAATCCAAGAGAGGCCAGTGAGACCCATCTACAGCCCATAATGGCAGCAGCCCAGCCCATTTCCTTCTTGGCCACTCGCTCGCTCCGCGTAGCGTGAGAGCGAAGCAGAGCGACGGCAGCGTCGGCGGCGATGGCGCCGGGAATAAAGAAGGGAAGATGCTGAGCGCGACGGGGGAGTTATTCCGGCCGCAGGACGAGTGGCGGAGGCACCCCCATGGTGGGGAACCAGATGCGCATCGCCATCGTCGCTTTCTTTTTCTTTTTGAAGGAGAACTCTGCTTATATTGGAAGCAATTGTCACAAGGTTTAGCGCCGGGGACTCGCCATCGTCGCCTTCGGCGTCTTCCTCGTCGGCGAGGCCGCGCAGTCGCGTGCAACCGCCTCCACGGCTCCTCCGCCCACTGAGCTTCCTGCGGTACGTCAGAGAGCCCCTCCCCCCAGGGAATCGTCTCCCTCGCCACCTTTATCCCCTTCCTGTAGCTGAATGAAATGGCGCCCCTGTCAAGATGTTGAGATCTTGCGGCCGATCTGTGCGGTTTTGGCATACAGATTTAGCCATTTAGGGATTTGCACGCGGTAAACGTTGGTGTTTGAAGCAAATTGAATGTTAGTTTACGGAATCTTTGGGACTTAGTCATCAAACATGAGTATTGTTGCAATTGGAAATTTGTAGTCCTAAGATGCTGTGGCCATGGGAATGAGGGCCAATAGGTTAGTACTAGATGTGGAAGGTATCTAGTTAGTCCCAAGATGCTGTGGCCATGCGAATGAGTTGTAAATTTGTACTCCCAAGATGCAGTAAGCAAGGACGTCTCAGTCTCGTTAGTCTTAATTTTTTTGACAGATCTTCATAGAAGGTTATGATGTATCAGAAATAGCAATCCTTCGTTAGTACTAGATCTTTAAGGTATCATGTATGATACATGTTTGTTCGTTCATAATGCTTAGCTTGCCTGGTTTAGAGGCGACCATGAGAGCTTAGTTTGCTTTGCCTTTGTGTACTGCAGAACAAATTGGTTGGGGAGTCCTATGTTATTAATGGCACTGAAACTGTCTACCCCTTTTCTGCTCACAAAAGTTACAGAGAATGTGCTGTTCAGAGTAGAAATAGCCCAAGTTGCGTGCTTTGATGGTTATCCAGTTATCCTAGTGGGCTGTCGAAATAGATGAGATTCTCTTTTGTTTTTGACTAGAAAAATTTGATCTCCTTGTGCTGATGGTTGTGTTAGGAACTTAGGATCAGTTGCATCTGCCAACCAAGGTTTTATTTCAGATTCAGTTTAGTATGTTGAAATTTCAAAGGCCACAATGAAACAGATGCTAATATATTCAGAAAATTAGCAAACAATTTTCCATGACTTTGCCTTATAGGCTGTATTGCTCTTTAACTATCACGTGGTAGTTGTTTTGCAGGTCTTGATACACACCGCACCTGAACTCAGTACATGAGATATCTCTACACACCCACGTGAAAAACTTGATACATGAGATATCTATGCACACCTCACCTGAAAAGAAAATACCTAACAATGCAAGATTTATCTCTTGATCAGGTAATACTAGTTCCTCATAAGTGAGACAACAGAACAAAGTAGAAGCTACCAGATTCACGCTTGCTAATAAAACCTCTTCTTCTTTAGACTTGAACAGAAAAGTAAGAATGAGCGGTTGCAACAGGAAGACCAAGTGATTTCATTCATTTACATTGAGATAGACAAGTAACTACTTTTTTCCTATTTTAGTTTCTACGGTCTCCGTAGAGGTTAACCTCCATGGTGAACAATTCCTATTTTTTCAGCAACCCCCCTTTTTCTGTTTCAAGAACGTGGATTTTGTTTTGAAGACGAAACATATGGTTTTGTATGAAAGACAGATCGGATGGGAGGCAGATGCTCCCAGAATTCACCCAGAGTTTGCTCTAGTTCGAGCTTATCGATTTTGTATATTTTGAATTTTCTTAGGAATGATTGCAAGTCTTGCAGCAATATCCATGGGACAGGAAAGAAAGAGTTCCATGGATACTGCTGCAGGACTCGCAATCATTTCTTATATTCAAAATATTGACAAGCGATAAGCTCAAACTAGAGCTAATCCTGGTGACTTTTGCTAGCATCCGCCTCCAATCGATCCGATTTTCATACACAAACTTCATCTTTTGAACCAAATTCGAAGATTGCATTGCTGGAAAAATTAGAATCGCTCATCGTAGAGGCTACCCTCCCTCCATGTTGATTGTAGAAACTAAAACAGAAAAAAGTAACTACTCATCTATCTCAAATTCTCAATGTAAACCACTCCAGGCTACTACTTGTTTTTTAGGTTTCGAAGAAGATACTTTTTAGCAGACTCGAATCAGGTAGCTTCGTTTCTGTTTTGTTGTCTCACTTATGAGTAGTTGGTGCTATATGGTCAAGAGATAAGCATTGCTTTGTCAGGTGTGGTATGTAGAGATATCTCATGTGCATCAAGTTCAAGCGTGGCTGAACATGCTTTCCACCTGACCACCTCCGAAAGACCTTGCTATGACTGTTTGCAGCTCTTCATGAGATGCACCAAGGCCCATCCTAGTAATGAACCCAAGGGACTTGTCTGCTGGGCCCTACTGTAAACCAGCTTTACTGAAACTCTGAAACAATTTCCTGTGTAGTTCTCTGTCGACACTCCTTGACTGTAGTCTGGATTCGCGGATGTATCTGTAATACCAGCATGAAAGTGTTGTTCTCGGTTCATAGATGTTGCTGCTGAGTTAGCTTGGTCTGAGAATGCTATATGTTGTCATTTTCATGGTATGCTTTTTTTTTCTTTTGAGGAATTTCATGGCGTGGTTGCCTTTGTTCAACTAGTAGCAGTAGAAACACGCGAAGGCCCACCGATGTTGTGCGACGCGGCCCAGCCCACAGCGAACGCAATCCGTTGGCCGTGATTGACTGAGATGCTTCGGGAAATCTCTCCCGCCATCGGGCAAGTCGTTAGCCGTGCGGCAACCTCTGCAACACCCTCGAACGCTCTCGAGCTCGCCGAACCTTCTCGCTCGCCACCGCGCTGCGTTCTCCAATCCCCTCACCACCCTATAAATCAACCCCCTCTCCATCCCGTCACCATCGCGGCATATCCAGCGAAAACACACCAGGAAGTGAGGAAGAGCACCAAAACCAAGCGGCAGCTTCGAATTAGCAACCTCAATCGGGCGGGGTTCCTGCTCAGCTGATCTTCTTCTGTTCGATCGCTTGAAGTGCGTACACCTCCTTGGACCAGTGATGATGTCGAAGGGAACCGTGGCATTCGCGCTCGCGTGCCTCGCTGTGATGGCCGCGGCGGTGGCGGACGGCGCTCTGCTCCCGTGGTTCGGCGACGGCAGGCGCGGGCGCGACGAGGCAGCGGCGGCGGCCGTGTCGCCGCTGTCGGACGTGGGCCTCCTGGCGGACCCGTTCCGGATCCTGGAGCACGTGCCCTTCGGCTTCGACCGCGACGACGTGGCCATGGTGTCCATGGCGCGCGTGGACTGGCGCGAGACCCCCGAAGCGCACGAGATCGTCGTCGACGTGCCCGGGATGCGGAGGGAGGACCTCAAGATCGAGGTCGAGGACAACCGGGTGCTGCGGGTGAGCGGCGAGCGGCGGCGCGCGGAGGAGCAGAAGGGCGACCACTGGCACCGGGAGGAGCGCTCCTACGGCAGGTTCTGGCGCCAGTTCCGCCTCCCCGAGAACGCCGACCTCGACTCCGTCGCCGCCAGCCTGGACAACGGCGTGCTCACCGTGCGGTTCAGGAAGCTGGCGCCCGAGCAGATCAAGGGCCCGCGCGTGGTAGGGATCGCCGGCGGGGACGGCGACGGCGACGCCAAGAAGAGCATCGGCGCGGGCGGCGCCGGCACCGGGGAGGAGCGACAGGCCAAGAAGGTCGAGCTGTGAACGGTGGCGTGACGTGTGAGAAGGGTGGTGACTTGGCTTTACGCGTGCAAGTTGTCGGCATGATTTGGATGTCAGCATGTATCTTGTATGCAGAGAAGTGTGTCATGTGTCGTACTGCCATGTAAGCGTGCGAGGTTAAATCGGGAATAAACGTTTTCTGATCTTCCTTGCGTTCAGGGAAAAAGTTAGAGATCTTGTGATTGTGTGTGCAAATGACATGAACCCAAATCCTCGATGTGAGTAAAAAAAATGATAACCTGAGAGGGTATACTAGAAATTTGGCGCGGCCGTTGCCGCGCCTGGCATGATGGTTTTGCCAGTGGGTATTGGGCCTATGTATATTCGGTATTTTGACCCGTGGCTCACATATTGCGCGGATTAGGATCATGCCCGGCAACAAAACATTAGTATTGCAATATACACGACAAGAATAATAATATAAAAATCAGCACAAATATTAACTAGTATTTAATCAAGAACATAATTATTTAATTAAACAAAGCTAGGCAATCAAATCTATTTTATGTCAGCAAAAATATATCTTTGATATTCATTCGCTTCGCCAAAAGATCGATGAAGAAGTTTTGCCGCACTGTCATTGTATCCTATACATAATCCTATACATAAATCGAGTGAGTTTGTACGTAAATATTACGTTATGTCTACCTACCTGATAGAGTTAAATGTGCCGAGTTAAATGTGCCCGGAAACTTTAAGAAACTACAAATTCATGATAGCGCAGAGACACCAGAATCAAATTTGAGCAGGAGGTAAGCAAATGAGGCATTCCATCATATGTCAACTCAAAAAGGTGTGAGCATGCTACCAGTGTGGCCGGCATATCATAAATCATAAACTACAGACATGAAGTAATTGTAGATAAACATCGAAGACTGACAAGTGCACAACACAAGGGAATGTTATTATTGACATACATGTGAATATCATGCAGAGGCTACTTGCAATTTGTACAGCAAAAGGTTGACCTCATAGCCTTTATCCTATTTTCTTCAGAAGTGCTCCCCCAGATGCTGCAGATCCTATCAGAAATGCTGGCATAACCTTTTTCGCAAACACCTGACAAATAGGTTAACGCAGAGATGAAGACAGATCACAGGCAATTTATACAACAAAAGATTGACATGAGTCTTCGTTCTATTTTTCTACAACAGTGCTCGTGGAAAAGTGCTGCCATAACTTGTCTTTTCAGGCTTAACTGAGGCACTTGTCAACGGAGGTGGAATCTTATTATATGAGGTTTGGTTTCAGGTTTATGATTTTTTTTTTAAATAAAAGGGTTATGTAAAATGACATCAAGAATATAGCAAAGACATTACCTTACTGTTCCACCTTGTTTTGAGTATGAGCACTCTTCAGATCTTACCAAAGGTGAAATAAAGCTTATGGCTGACATCATGTGAGTGAGAGCTAGTTTAGAAATTTTAGGCGGGTTCAGTAGTGCAAAACTAACATAGCAAGGGGCACCGAACTTCTCAACAGTCCCAAGGCATATCCTAGGCGAGCATAGTATATAAGGAATTAAGGATTAACCATGAGCAGCCGAGCTTCCTGGGGTAATTAACCATGAGCAGCCGAGCTTTCTGGAAACACCCCGTAGTGGCATACAGAGATTTAAAAGTGATCAGATGGCATTTCAATTTTTTGCCAGCTTTGGGAATTACAGATTCATTGGTTAATTATTAGATCTAATACAGAATGCAATGGTTTACATTACCTTGTACGATTTTCATGTTCTTAATATCTTGTGACAGTTGACATTCAGAGAATCAACACTGTAAAATAAAAATGAAAAATGGTTTAAGTAGTCATGAAGGAAGTAAAGCTATGGACATACTATTATGTAAAATGTTTTACAGTAATAAACTCATATATGCTCTCGAACTATCTACCAAGTTTCAGATCAGTATTGTCCGGGTGCTTTAATTTTAGGTTGCAACCTCAAAACCTACTATCTTATTGATTCATCTGTTCTATGTCGTAGCATTTAAATTTCACATAGCCATTCCTTCATGGATACATGCAAAAAGTTTGTTCTTGATGCCTGTTTGAGCACACATCTGTAGCCCAAAACATTAGAAGAGCAGTATTTGCAGTTCAGAAACTAAGAGAGCTATTTGATTTCTCTAATAGTTGTTATGAAATTTTAAGCCCATATTCTACATGAGATTAAGACAACATTATTATATGGTTGCTTTGTATCCGGCGAGACTAAGGATAAGTATAATTAATTATGTTTATTAACAGCAAGTCGCCGACTTGTACAGGCAGCCATATGCTTTTCCTAATTAGAGAGACATGCTTCCTTCAGCTGGGTCGCCATGGAACCCAGTTGAATGTTACCATTTGACACGAATTTGAGAAATAATTGTTTCAACAAACTGAGTACCACAAAAGAAGCACAATTCCTTGAGTAATAATTAATAAAAATGGTAATTTATACAGCACAGAAGAATAGTTCTAGTCATTTCTCAGTGAGTAATGCTAGTAATCGCTGTTTTGGTTATGTCCAGCTGCTGGTAGGAAATTGGTGGATGTTGAATTCAAATGAATATATATTGTGGATAGACTAATACCTGTGCGGGGGCATAATCATGTACAATATTACAGGCTCTTGCTTCCGTTCTTGTTATTAGGCATTTCTACAAACAACTTGTGTGCAGTAGAGACAGCTCGTCAGAGGGAGCAGCGGCCATATGCACGGACAGAAGGGAGAGCTGCAGAGGCTGCTACGGCCGTCGGCGGTGAGAGCGCGTCTGTGGTTGAGACGCTGCGCAGCCGCGTTGCCGCTGGCCCCGCCCGCCCCGTGCTCCAGGCGCTGTGGCCGCCAAGCGGGCCCGCCGCCTCCGGTGGCGGGGTACATTTTCGGTGCTCGACCGAGGGTGGATCTGCCATAGCCCCCTCCGCACGCTTCGTTCCTGCGCGCGCCTTCTCGCCATGAGTGTGGCGCTGTAAGGGAAGGAAGGTGAGAGGCACTGGGAGCAGGAGGAGAGGAGCAGCTGCCTCACCATCGAGGCGGAGCAGGAGGGGGATGGCTGGTGGCCTCACTGCCCCGTGCGGCAGAGGGGAGTGTGACGCGCAGTGAACGAAGGCCTTAGTTCCCAATCTGGGAGTGCCAAAATTAGGATGGTAGTATTTCGTTTGTATTTGTGAATTATTGTCCAAACATTGATTAATTATGCTCAAAAGATTTGTCTCGCAAAGTACAACAAAACTATACAATTAGTTTTTAATTTCGTCTACATTTAGTACTCCATGCATGTACCGCAAGTTTGATGTGATGGGGAATCTTTTTTTTACAGTGCTAAAGTTGAAATTTTGGGGAACTGAACATGGCCGAAGTTCGTGGCCGTCGTGGCAGGCAGACGGCGGCCACGCTGCAGCCTGCAGGCGGAAGGGAGGAGCGGAAGCAGTGGTCGGCGCCTCGGGCGGGCGGCGGGGCAGGCGGAGAGGCGTGGGAAGGAGCGGGTTCGCGAGCGCCCGGTTCGCCGCTAACGGGCGTGTAGCCCGCGCCGACACCAATCGAACGGTTCATATCGCTTCCTCGCCGGATCTTGGCTGTTGGGCTAACGGGCGACGTGGCACTATCGGGTCCCCAAGCTTGGCTGAGATTTCGTATAATAGAGATGGGTCCACCTGTCATCGTAGAGAATGAAAATCCAGAGGACAGGGGAAGGCAGAGAGACTTGTTCACAGCGTCGAGATGGAATCGTTCACAACTTCGAATTAAGGGTGAAGCGACGTGGGCGGAATTCGATCCGATCGCCACGGCCTCGACGCCCATAAACATCCTGGATCCTGATCCTCTCCCAAAGCACGGCTTCCATCTGAGATCGCCTGAGCTCGTCTCCCTACGAACTCCTCCATAATCGCCAGGCTCCATCTTTCCATCCCGACTCCGTGCGCGAATTTTCCTGTGGTGGAGAGGCTGATCGATGAACGCCGCAGCGCCGGCGGCGGCTCGGGGTGGCATCCCGCGGCAACCGTATGACAGTGTAAGCGTCTTCTCCGCAGCGAGCGCCGCGCTTCATGGTTCAAGTACTTATCCATTTTTTGAGAGTTTTCGATCCATCCCTGATCGCAGGAAACTTGGTCAGCTTCTACTGTTTGTCAGCTGGGTACGTCTTCATCACTAGTCGTTTTTGAAGTCGGAAGCGATTGGGCATCTGTTTCTGGTAAGTGCTCTTTCCCTGCGGGTTCAGTCATTCAGGTAATCTGCATTCTAGGTGCGTTCTTAGCATTCAGGTGATTGCAGTCGACGGTGAACTCACGAACGCGCACACGAACACAAGTTGTGGAACACCGGTGCTAGGTGCTGCTGTAAACGGACAGCTTTTCTCCTTGTATTATCAGCGAAGTAATCTGCCTCGTTTGGACCGCACCTACACAGTACCGGCCGTGCCATCCCACGACCACGCAGACGCCAAGTTTGCGCGGTCGTGGGATGACGCGGTAGGCAATGCGCAAGTGCTGTCCAAATGAGACACATTAGTTGCTAATTTAAGATGTAGTTTCACTTTAAATAGTTTAAGAATACAAGGATAAAAGCTGCTTGTTTATAGTAGCACCAAATAACCATATTCAACCTTGTGTCCGTGTGTGTTGGTGAGATAACTGGCGGTCAGAATCGCGGTGAACTGAGGTCAGAGGGAGAGAAGCGGAGGGGGACTGAGGGGAAAGGCTGAACCAGATGGGAGTAAGTGGGAACAAAGATGGAGGTGAAGGTGTGGCAGAGACTGGTCGGCATAGCCTTGGCGATAATGTGAGGCAAAGCAAAATCAAGGGTTTATGGGGTTTTAGGATCATTGTACGGTATTTCCTCACCACTCACAAGCTAACATGGATCATGCCTATAGGATAGCCCAATTCAACCTTTTTAGGCAAAACGTTATTCGTGGTTTTTTTCGATGGGGATGGGGTCAATGCGAAATAGCCTAAAAGTTACGCAATGTTAATTATACGTGCGCTCGAGTGCTGCTGGCGCCGACAACGGCAAGTCCGCGCGCGTGGTAGTGGTTCCCGAGCCCGCGCAAAGACCGCGCGTGGTGTTTGAGTTTTTTTTTTCTTTTTTCTTTTTCTTTTTTCTCCATTCAATTATTTTTTTATCGTACCATCTGTACTGTATGGATATCGTTCGTGTACAGCTTATGTTCATAAGTTGTCTAACAACATTTTTATAAAAATTGTGACAAAAATATTTGCATAAATTGTGTATATTATGTTCATAAGTGCTGCTAAAATTGGTAGCATTTCTGGATATATTGATCAACTATTCAGAGGAAAATTTACAAGCTAAACACGGTTACTAGCCTGCCCTATATGCATAGTACGCACACTGATTGATCATGCGATCCCATGATCACGAACTTGCCACATATGACTCGGACAGCTCCAGCGTGAACTCTTATGCGTTGAGCCTAGAAACTCATACAACCACAACAACAAGACATGAATCGAGATGAAACACTAACAAAACAAAATGTAAACAAAGTAAATAAAGTGATATAGCTAATTAGTGACATGGTAGAGAGACCTGAGGATCATACGGGCATCAAAACTCTTGGGTTGATACGCATGGATCATATATGGACTCTCCAAAACAAAAGGCCGACTTGGGTAGTGTTGTGCCTTTTAAAAAGGGGGCGAGTAAAGCGGAGACGGCGACGGTGACGCCAAGAAGAGCATCGGCGCGGGCGCCGGCACCGGGGAGGAGCATCAGGCCAAGAAGGTCGAGCTGTGAGGAGAGAAGTGAGGAGGGCGACTCTGCTCCCCGCGTGCTTGTTGTCGGCATGATTTGGGAGTCCACGTGTATCCTGCATGTCTGCTGTCATGTAAGTGTGCAAGGTTAACTCGAGAATAAACGATTTCTGATCTTCCTTGCGTTTAGGGAAAAAAAATCTTGTGACCTTGGCAAACGGCATGAGCCCAAATCCTCGATCCGAGAAAAAATGATATGAGTAACTTGAGAGGCAATATGGGTCCACCTGTCAACTGTCATTGTTGGGAATGAGAATTGAGAGGGCAGGGGAAGGCAGAGAGGACCTGTTCACAGCGTGCAACTTGGAATGGTTTAGCGACGTGAGCGGAATTCGATCCGATCGCCACGGCCTCGACGCCCATAAACATCCTGAATCATGTTCCTCTCCCAAAGCACGGCTTCCATCTGATCGCCTAAGCTCTTCTCGGCCGACGATGAACGCCGCAGCGCCGGCAGCGGCTCGGGGTGGCATCCGGTGGCAACCGTGTAGCAGTGTAAGTGTCTTCTCTGCAGTGAGTGTCGCGCTTCATCAGGGTTCAAGTATCGTCGATTTTTGAGAGATTCTGATCCATCCGTTATCACAGGAGACTCGGTTTTTGTTTCCACTGTTTCTCAGGGTACGTCTTCACTCGTCGTTTTAGAAGTCGGAGGAAGCAATCGCGCATCTATGCATCCGGTAACTGCTCTCTGCCTGTACGTTCAGTCATTTGATAATCTGTGTATTCGAGGTGTGTAGCCTTTGGTTCCTGTGATTTGTTCTGATTACTAGCAGCCGAAAAGCTTATTTGCTGCCTTAGCTATTAAAAATAACTTAAAATACCCTTCTATTTGTATCTAAATTATCCACATATGATGTTATTGAAAATAATCTAAAGTAAACACCTAATCTTAATACAATTATCTGCATATTCATTATACGGAAATGTCCAAAAGTGAATCAATATATGATTATAATGAATTGCATGAGAAGATCAGCATCATCAAGTTCAAGTGAACCGTGCAAGTATTAAGGGGAGATTATTGTTAGATAATATTGGCACTGTTGAAAATTCTAACCACCAAGTTAGCATACTGCATTTCATTTTCCTTGATTCACCTAATGTGCTCGGATGTAGCTGAATCGAGATCGTCTCTACATGTCCAAGGCATGCACGTTCATGCAGGGGCTTTCCTAGTTTCGTTCACTTGTAACACGCGAAACGCCTTTGAGCTTTGTGTGATATGGCAAGGCTTGTGCGAGGTAGCGTGGCAGACGTCACGCGCGTCTCGTGGTGATTATGGCCAACACTTCAAGTCCTAATGTTTATTCTATTTAAAGCAATAGAGTCAAGAAAACGCTGCAGTTTCTTATTTGCAACACCAATCTATAGAGTCCATGGTGTTCTTGTGTTCAAGAGCTCGTCTTCATCGTCTTGGCGTCAAATAGAACATACGCTACAGACTTCAAGTAGTGGCCATGATTAGGAAAGTCCTGCATGAACGCGCATGCATCGGACATGTACAGATGCTCTCAATTCAGCTATAACCGAGCAAACTACAGAAATGTGGGCTTAGTTCAGCTCTAAGTTAATATGCAATCAGTAGGGAGCAATTCCTCTTTTTTTATAAAAAAAAGATTAGTTCTCATCTATTGAACTGCCAGTGAACTAATTTAGAAGAACCAGTCTACACTCTACACGCTACCCCAAATCATCCCTCTCGAAGACACTATCCATCTCATCTTTTTTAAGAACCCGTATAGAATCCGTGTGTAATATCCCAAGAGTTCCGAACTTCTAGTTCTCGAATGGCCCCGGGCTAAGGTGACCCATTCTCACTCTCTAGCGTATCCCTTGATTAGCTACCTCACTTTATTTACCTATTTTCTTTCTATTTTGTTTTGTTGGTATTTCATCTTGATTTATGGCTCCGTTGTAAGCAGTGGTCGTATCAGTTAACAGGCTCAACGCATGCGAGTTCATGCGGGGGCAGTCCGGCTCATGCATGGCATGTTCTTAGTCGTGGGATGGCATGATCGATCGTGTGTGCGTGCCGTGCAAATAGGGCAGGCTATCCTTCCCTAGATGTGTGGTACCCAGGCACGAATAACTGCGCTATCCCATAACCACGAATGTGCCACGACTCTGACAGCTCCCGCGTCAACTCTCGTACGTTGAGCCTACAAACCATACAGCCACAATAACAACGGAGCCATGAATCGAGATGATGAAACACTAATGAAACAAAATATAAACAAAAGAAATAAAGTGAGATAACTCATCAGTGATGCAGACGTATGCTAGAGAGGAATGAGAAATTGGCCACCTTAGCCCGAGGGCTGAACATGCATCAGAACTCGAGTTGATATGCACAGATCATAAATGAGAAAAAAGGACGAGTTAGATAGTGTTGTGCCTCAAGGACTGAATGGAGCTCGCCTGCAGCCATGGCCGCTAGCTAGCCACGGTGCCACACCATCACGTCGGGCAGCAGCGGTGGCTATCTACCAGGCATTCGTCGGATTGTCCATGTGATGGGTCTGATGAGCCAAATTAAAAATTAGGATCGTGGTTTGAGATCAAGATAAAGATTAATCATTGGGCATTAGTACTAACGATTTGCAAGTGTTTCAAAATTGAACGTCTAATGATAGAGATTTGCATATTTGAGCGATTAATTCTGGGGTTTTCGCTGCTTTGGGTATTACTACAAAGGTTCAATTGGGAATATAATGCTGTCAATGTGCGCGGTTCATTTCTGATGATTTTGTTTCTAACCTTAAAATGGTAACGAACTGAATTACGAGGGAGATTGCTCTTCGATTCCTGACCTTACTGGTTGGGAAATCGTATGTGAGCTCGAGCAAAATGGTTGTGCAAACATGCATACATATACATGGATTAAGATATCACAGTCCTGCGCAGTTGGCTGAGCTAAATTTTGAAACACGTACGAAAACGAGAAAAATGTAAGGCAGCACAGCGCAGTACTTCAGTTGCAGACTCAGTAGATTTCAGTCAATAACTGAAACTTAAACCCTTATGAAAAATGTTGTCGCTATGGCTCTAGATCTTTGCAATTTTGTCAGGGAGCGTGTGCATGAGCCTTTTGCCCATGGTGGATGTGTATAACGTCCTTATGGTTGTGCAAATGTGCAACTATGTCTAGTTGACTTTATGAGTGAATCCATTTGTTACCTTTTTTAAAACAATGATGATATATTTCTGACTTTTCCTATGAGGATGCAACAGACCACAACTATTATAGAAAGTAGCTACATCTATGAGGTTAGGTCTATTGTTACACGATCACCAGATTACCCTATTGTTAGTTAAATGGTATTTACTATCGCTCACTAGATTACCCTGTGCTCCTAACCTCCAGGAAGCTCTACGGGCCTTCAATGACGAGTCACATCTTTGGCAGATGGCTGGAGCCAAAGGGCTTGCAGCCCTGGACTCAGGACGGGTGGCTGCATAGATTGTTAGATATGTTGTGGTCAGGTCTTAGTTGTGAGTGTTTTACTGTAAGAATCTATTGTCAAAACTCAAGCATCCTTCACTCTGGTCCAAGGTGATGTGATGTTTCTTTTGTAATTGGACCATCATTTCCTTCTCTTAGTACAAAGATGCGCAGCTCTCTTGCGTGTTCGAGAAAAAAACTAGATTACCCTGTTCAGTGCCCCAATTGTTTCAGTCCTAGTAGTTTCAGTTGCTAAACCAGTTCTAGCTGCTTCTAAACCTGTAAAGAATATGTCAATGAGATAGCTAGGTGCATGGTCAACAGACTTGCATCTGGACTTGATCAGGAAATCTTATTAGATGCATGGAGTACAAAATTTCCTCTTGTGAGCTCAGCTAAAGGATGAATAATTACATGTTTCTGGATCCTGACAATGAGGACAGTTAAAAAATGCAAAACTGCCAGTTGATCGAAATTCAATGCACAAGGGTGAATGTTTATTCTTGCTGGGGAAACTGTACCAGTTGATCATCAGGGTTATGTGCAGTGCAGTGGACCTGGTGTCTATTGGAATATTTGTCTTAGGTTAGGTCGTCTGAACTCCAGGCAACCATATCATCGTAGATGGTGCTTGTTTGTTGTTTTTTTTCATGTTGTAGCTCAGCATATCGTATATTTGTCTATTTTTTCCTGTCTACTTTCAATATTATGATGGTATATTCTGATGATCCAGACGTTAGAATTCAGTATTCACTACTGCACAACAGTGTTGATGTCTTCTATGAAACATATCCAAACCGGTGGTGATGACAGCGTTGGTGATAATGTAGTAGTGATTGTGGATATTGATGGGTTTTTTAAGTTGGGTATCAGTGTTGATGTCTTCTATGAACAACTAAGCTTCTTGGCCTTTACTTTGGTTACAATGATCACCTATATCATTTCGTTCAAAACAATGATCACCTGTTATTATGCTTTTATATCTTTGGTACAGTTTTTTTTCAGATAGTTCATATATTGACATCATCAGAAAAGCTTCAAATATACATGAACTCACCTAGACAAAGTCCCACTAGAACTTTATTGTAAAAGAACATACTCTAGCTGTTTGCTCGAAACATAATTACATATGGGCGTGGAAACATAGAATTGGAACGAAATGTAGTCCCAGTTCACTCGAAAATGGCAAAGATCTTCGGCGCAAGAAGGGATGACACATATCATCTTGACGTGGTTTTGCGTCCCTCTTTTTTTTTTAAGAATTCAAAACTCAGGATTAATTTCCTTGTGCATGTAGTTTTCTAGAAATTTGAATAACAAAATTACATCCGACGACGTACAAAGTCATCACTTATTACAAGTTTTGCCACGACGTAGATCTAATCTACCTTATGGCGCAGCATACACATCCTCTCAACAATAAAAGTTTCTAGGGTCCTCTCAACAATAGAGGTTTAACACCTCCATCCGTTCCCGGCGAAGATGTCCACACTGGTTATCTCTAAAAACCCAGCAGCAATTTCTTCGTTGATGTGTGTGTTGCTATCTCATTGATGAAAACTACTAGATCAGATCATACATAGTAAACATGTACCAAGCCCATGCTAAGTCATATGACCAAAGATCGAATCTATGCCAAGTCATCGCCTGCCGTCCACGTGGAGAGGGCGTAGAGCACCCTCCCTTTCCATCCCTGGAGAAGCCACTGCTGATCCTCGCTGATCTCGAAACACTTGTGATACTCCTCCTTCACCTTGTCTTTGAGCATCTGAACAATGCCACGGTCCAATGGCAGCTGCCGCAGCCCCGCGCGCCGACTCCTCGCCTGCCATTGCTTGTAGCTTCGAGGCTGGTGCATCCGGTCCTCGCCCTCGCAGGCGATGACGTTCACGGCGCACTGCGCGAGGACGTCCCGCTCCAGCAGCAGCCTCCTGTCGTCGTCCCGGGGCAGGACGGTGTCCATCATGTCGAACAACGCCGTTGAGTGGTAGAGCACCTCGCGGAACCGCGTCAGGAAGAACGCGGTGCTGTACGATGCGTTGATGACGGCGTGGATGAACACGGACGGCCTCATCTCCCTGATCGTGTTGAGCACCGTGTCCATGGGGTTCGTGTTCCTCCCGTCGACGGTGACGACGCCGCCCTCGTCCATCAAGGACCTGAAATGGAACGTGCTCTCGACGACGACGAGCACCTCGTCGGGATCAATGTCGAGGCCATCTGCAACGACATCCTCTGATCTCGCTGCGATGGCTCGGAACCTGAACGGCACGCCGAACCGGCGCGCGCAGTCGCTGAGCCGGCGACCCGTCTCCTCGACGAGCTCGGCTGGCTGGAACCCCGGCAGCGGGGAGTCGATGCCGGTGAGCCTCACTTCCGGCGGCCCGCCGTCCCTGTTCCCGAGCCTGCGCAGCACGTCGGGCCACTGGAGCCCGCGGCCCAAGCCGTAGCTCACGATGTGCAGCTTCTTCCTCCCCGCAACGGCTCTGCAGATGGTCTCGCTGGAGAAGAGGAAGATCACGGGGACGAAGCAGCACCCGGCCATGTAGAGCTGGCACGCCCTGAGGTAGTCCGAGAGGGAGCTGCGCCGCACCATGAGCGACCGGTAGAGCCGGCTCCCCGTGCCGCCAGCCAGCCGCGCCTCCAGACCCGCCGCGAAGTAGTGCGCCAGCCGCTGCGCGCCGTCCCCCGCCGGCGACGAGTGGCGCCGGATCCGCTCCAGGAGGTCGGCCGCACCGTTCCGGTCGCCGGCCGCCACCGCCTCCGCGCAACGCATTAGCATGGTGTGGAGGTCCACCGCCGCGCCCGTGCCGCGCCTCCCGCGCGGCGCCTTCTCCATCTCCGTGGTGGCGGCGCGTAGCTCCTGCATGTCGGCGGCGCTTGGGACGCAGCCGTTGAGCATCAGCTGGTCCAGCATCTCGCGCGCGGCAGCTTCCTCCGACTCCTCGCCGTCGGCGGCGGTCGCCATCTGCTTGCTGCTCCTGCCCATGGTGCTGCCGAGCTCTGCCTCGTCGTCGTCTCCGTCAAGCCTCTTCTTCTGGCCTCTACCACCACCGCCCACCGTCATGGCGTCGCTCGGCAAGAACTTGCTGGCCTCCTCCATGCCTTTGAAGAACGCCATGCTCACCACGTCCATGCAGCAGCCGGTGCTCTCTGCTGGCAGCGAGCTATTAATGGACTCCACCGCGTCCGTGGCCATGCCATTCAAGAAGAAGGCCGTATCCTCGATGTTGCTGCCTTGGGCGACGGACAGCACGGCGGCAGCGGCGGGCGCCGGGGCCGATGACTGCACAGAGAAGAGCTCGGCGAAGTTGCAGGGCTGTTCGGCGAGGACGGAGGAGGAGGCGTCAGAGAGGATGTGGGAGAAGAGCTGCTGGGCCTGGACCAGCGCGGGGTGGTCAGGATACTGGCACAAGAACTTGTCGACGATGCTGTCCTCCATGAGCATGCGTGAAATGTAGGGGAGCACGTGGTGGTCGCCATCATCCTCGCTGCCGTCGACCTGGGACGACGTCGGGGGCAGGTCGAGGAAGATTGAGGAGGACGGTCTGTCGCGCTCCATGAGGCCCAGCTGGAGCTAGCTCACTCAGCAGTGACCGCCATTGCTAGTGTGGTGCAGATGGCGAAGATTAGTTATGGACTTGAACTGCTTGCGGCATTTGGCTTTACCGTCATGTGTCGGTGAATCCAACATAAGGCCATAGTCAATAGGACGAGCTCATTAAGTTTAAAGAAAAAAATAGGAGGAGCTCATGTGTCGGTGATCACAAGGATGAACACGTCAGCATATAGTTCCTAGCTTATATCGTGGTACGTCTTTTGTTCTGATGACTGAGTCACAGGGGAAACTTTCTCCAGAAAACAACGTTACCTACCGGTAAATCATTTTCAAGTCGCCCATGGAAAGTAGAGCAAGATATCATAAAAGAAGAGACATTTTGCTGCACTGGATCCAGGACATATCCCAGAATTCACTTCTTTTTTTCACTTCTTTTTGGTTCACATGTGTACAGCATTTTTGCCGACTTCCTCAAAAGAAATAATTGCAGCGAATGACTGATTATTTCGTCAACACACACTGCATCTAGAATGTTGATCCAAATTACCGATATAAATCGCTCAGCCTTTTCACTTAAACTTTCCAAGATCCGGAGGTAATTTAATTACCTCCTGCTGATTGCAACAAAATTTAACTCGGGCGGACAAAACATGGAGACGTTCTGTTCAATAGCCATTGTTTAACCTTCTGTGTCTCCACGATTCAGCAGATGAACAATTCAAAGTTCAATCCTTCTAGCAAGCAAACAAGCAGCGATGCTGTACATTTGTGATCAGAAACAGGGAGAAAGAAAACAAAGTTTCACGGCAGGAGATATGCAGCTCCTGCATGTTTCTTGGAAAATGTCCAGAGTGAATGAGTCAGATTTAACATGCACAGCTTCAAGAAACAAATGTGTGCGCATCGATACTGAATAGCAGATACAACAAGAATGCTACCTACTGCATCAAGAATATGATACTGTGGCACTAGATGTACTGCTGTATTGAACAATCCGTCTTCCTCCTCGTCTACTTGATCAAAAGTTCAAAACACATGGACAGAGGTGCTGGCAGTTGTCTATAGCAAGTCCTCAATACCAGATATAACTTGGACATCACATAAAATGCTTTTCAGCAGCCGCTAACCCGCACCGAATGACTAAACAGCTCAACAAATGCTTTTCAGCACGGCCAAATGCTTCTCAGGGAGTTGCAGAAGTTTATGTTATCACTCAGCAGCAAGGAACTAAAGCTTCATTCAGAAGATCCGTCTTCTACTACCCATGTTGAGTGGGCAAACAGGACGCGCCCCTTCCATCCTTGCAGCAGCCACTGGCCTTCCTCACTGAGCAACAAATCCTTGTGGTGGTGCTTCTTGACCTTGTCCTTAAGTACATTCACAACGACTGGTCTTAGTGGCAGCTGCCTCAGGCCTGCCCGTTGGTTTCTCGATTGCCACTGCCTATACTTCTCAGGGTGTTGCGCAAGGTCAATACCCTCACAGGCGATGGCATTCAGTACATAACGCCCAAGCAACTCCTGCTCCAGCACCGATCGTGGTTCACTCTCCCGTGGGACAATTGCATCCAACATATCAAATAGTGCCGAGTAATAGAACAGCTTTTGCCGGAAACGTGACAAGAAGCAGGAGCCATTTGAGCAATTCAAAACGCTCTGGATAAAAACATTTGGCCGCATTTTCTTGATATTACTGAGGACAGTATCCCTAGGGTTTGGGCTATCAAAGAATATGCTCTCGTCCTTTAAGGTGCTGAGATTAAAGAGGTCACTCACGACAAGCACCTCATCTGCATCTACGTTCAAGTTCTGGATGCAAACTTTCTCCCGCTCTGCTGTGACGACTTCAAACACAAATGGCAAACCAAGCTCACTAGCATACTTGCTGAGCCGATACCCTTGCTCCTCAATCCACTGAACTGGAAAAGACTCAGGGTGGGAACAGCAGATGGTGGTGATCTTCATCCCTAGTGGCGGTCCACCTTCCCTCTTCGCCAGCCAGCGGATCAAACCTGCCCACTGGAATGCGCCATGGATACCATAGCCTACAATGTGCAGCCTGCTCTTTCCCTTCATGACTTGCGCAATGGTCAGTGCGGAAAAAATGTGTGCCACCTTGTTGAAGTAGCAGGCTGACATGTAAAGATTGTAAGCCTTGAGGAACTCCATGGCCGAAGGACGATCTGCTATTAGCAAATTCCGAAGCTGCTTTCCTGTTCCCATTAACCGCGCCTGCAGCCCCTTGGAGAAGCATTGAGCTAGCCGTTGCATGGCATCACCTGTTGTTGAAGCATGCTGTTTGATCTGATTCAGCAGCTCACCCCCAATCAAATAATTGCTTCTGTCCACTGCCTGCGCGCAACGGATCAACAGAGTGCTTAGATCCACCATATCCCTCGTAACCTTGCTAGAACCCTTTCTCCTCTTCTTCTTCTCCTCCTTATTGGACATGGCAGTACGCAACTTCTCCATATCCCTGATCAATGCCTCGTCTCCACCTGTCATCATATCATCAAGCATCTCATGGATGCCAGTCTCTTCTGGCACCTCCGTCGTCGTCATCATAATCTTGCTGGTCCTGCCTACCTCCTCCTCCAGATGCTTACGTTTGCTTCTGATGAACATTTGATTCATTTGATGGCCCTTTATAAAGCTGTTGTCACTTGGCAAGAACCTGTTAGCATCTTCCATGCCCTTCAAGAATTCCCCCACCACATACTCACCGTCGGAGAAGGCCAAGCTGAGAGTGCTTTTATCGCCACTACTAACCAGCAACAAATCATCGGCCTGATCCATGTTGCCCTTGTTGGCTGCATCATCATTTTTGGCACTGATGGGAGGGGAGGAGAGGATCCGGTCGAAGGGCTGCTGCGCCTGGAGTAGGGCAGGGTGATCAGAGTATTGGCACAAGAGCTTACCATCAATGTCATCCTCCATGTGCATGCACGAGATGTTAGGGAGCAGCAGGTCATCATGGGAGAGCTGGCCCTTATCAGCAGTATTGGAATCAGGCATCGGGTTAAGGTCGAGGAAGACAGATGGGGATGGTGGTGAAGGCTCCATGAGACCCTCAGCAAAGAATTCCTCCGGGGTAGTAGCCATGGTGATAAACAGCTACGGGAATGCTATGGCATGGGCTTAGAAGCTTCTGGTTATCATGAGGATGTCGCACATCGTAAATGGGTACGGTGGTGCGCTAGATGTTTTCAACAACCTGGTGGTTATTAGGAGTGCCGGCGATGATCCCAATGTTGCTTGGTGCACACCAAGGGCAATGGCTAGTAGTTACAATTGTAATGTTGCTTGGATAAAGCGATGGCTAGATACTGCACGGATCGCACGAAGAAATTGTATTTCTTTTTACCTATCGAAGCTGAGAAAGCAAGAGTATATTCTGTTGTTCAATGCAAAACATATTTAAATAAGCTGTGCAGGCTGATATGAAGCATTACTAAACAGAATACAAAAAAAAATAGAGCGAAACAAATATGTGAGATCATCCTTTATGAAGCCGTTGTCCCTAGGCAAGAACCCACTAGCCTCTTCCATGCCCATCAAAGATGCGCCCACCGCATCAACAGCCTTGGAGAAGGCCGAGTTGAATGTGCTAGGATCACCACTAAAAACCTGGAACAAACCCTCAGTCCCCACATTCCCCTTGTTGATTGTGCTGTTGCTAGCATCGAAGGAAGAGGAGGAGAGAATTTGGGCAAAGGCTGCTGTTCCTAGAGTGGTCCAGGGTGATCAGAGTATTGATGCAAGAGCTTATCATCAATGTCATCATCGGGTCCTCACCACCGGGAAATACAGATAGGCCCGGTGGCGATGGTTCCTTCTTCCAGGTTGGTGGCGAAGATGATCATTGCTCACCGGTGGTGGTGTGTGGTAGTTTTTGTTTTCTCATATCATCATGACACAGACCTTGCCAGTTTGTATCCTAGTTCCGAATTCCGGCGCCGGCAACCTACGATCTGGAGTTGGAGTGTTCGATTCTTCCAATTTTGCTTGGATAATGGATACAGTGGGTAGCTATAATTCCAATGCTGCTACACTTAATAGAGACACTGTCTAGATACTACAAAGTCAACCAAGATTTTTTATTCTTTTACCTTTTTTTAATAGCAAAGCAATAAGATATATTTGAACAATTCACAACATATTAAAATAAGGTTTACAGTACAGGCTAAGACAAAGTATTCAGGTTGGTTATATGGGAATCACATGAGTATAATACTGTAACTCTCCTACGAAATATTTCTTGAAAATGTAATAAGGAAAACACCATGCTATTACATAAGAAGCTATGGCTACTCACGAACACAAATATTAGAGTGCATAATTGTGGCCTTGTGGGCACATACTGATGGATTTTGAACTACCTGCCATCAAGAGGCTGGTACAAGTGTGGCTTAACCATTTTAAGCACATCTGAATTTAGGGTTGGTGGTGGTGACCATGTCAAATCACATCACCAAAATAACAAATATAATAGTATCTAACGCCGTGTATTCCAGTCATTATAAACAGAATGTCAGTAGTAGGACTAGATCTGCCGATGTCTTCCTCCTTGTGTGAAAGTAAACATTAATGTGCTATCTGTCAAATTTATCCTAGTCCCAGTTGTAACAGTGCAGGTATTAATCTTTGTAAGGACAGGAAACCGGTGTTTCATGCCCGAGTACAGATGGGCTGCAGAATAGTGTGCGCCTACTTGTGAAGCAGATCAAGGGTAGGTATGAATCACTTGTACGTATTCCACTTCTGTAAGGAGTCTACGCCTACTTGTATGTCAATGTAAATAGGCGTGCCTTGCTACCTCCAAATTCACCAAACAGATAGCGAGAAATAACAAAGCATAACATGAGAGTTGTAATCCGCGGGGAAGTAATTCCACACGCGGCTCTCGCGTCGTCTCCGAGAGACGGCTCGGGGGTGACACACCCCGCCACCCCTCGCCCCCCAAACCAGCACCCCAGCCGGCCCGCCCGCGGCGGCGGTGGCAGCGGCCCCCTTCCCCAGCCCCTTCCCCTCCCCCATCTCCTTTCTCCCTCTCCCTCTTTCCCAGTCGCTCGGCGTCCTTTTTTTCCCAACGTCGGTGGTTGCCGATTCTATCGGTGGCTGCCGGTTCTGTCGGTGGCTATGTAGATCGTGGTGGCGGCAGCCCGAATCCAGGTTGCTAAACGTCGGATCTGCGTTGCCCGGGTATGGTCATGCCTTCATCGAAGCGGCTGCTGGCCAGGGTGGTCCCTGCTCAGCGGCGGCTGGCGGCCGTGGGCCTGCTGGCTGTGGTGATGGCGGTCGGCGCGCGGCCCTGACATGGCAGCGTTCTGGGCTGGGTCTGGCGTGGTCGGCGCTGGCGTTGATGGCGGCGGCCCTGCTCAGTGGTGGAGGAGTCTTGCTGCGCCATGCTCATGTGGCCATCGGCCTCGACCTACTGGCTGTGGCGGTGGCGGCCCAGAGCACAGCCCCTGCTCGGTGGTGACAGGCGTCCGTGGCCGGCGCATGGCGTGCTGGTTGTGGCTGCGGCGGCCCTGGGCTACCCTGCTCGGCGTGGGGCTGCAATGCGCGGGCGGCACCTACGGCGACTGTGGTACAGCGCAGCCGCTGGGGAGGCCGCTCCAGCAGCGGCAGCAGCAGCTCGCGGCCAGGGCTCCAGCTCCTGGTGGTTGTGGCCCCTTTTCTGGTGGCGTGCACGGTGGGGACGCCCGTGGCGTGCGCAGCGACGTCTGGTGATGACATTGGGGACGCGGGCGTTGGTCGGATCGCTACTACGACGGTGTGGGTTGGCGTGCGCAGGTGGCGTTGCTCTTGCTCGGCCACCCGAGGTTTGGACTTTGGACGAGATCATGGCATAAGCTTGGACAGTGACGTCTGCGGACGCCGCTCCCTCCTAAGAGGCGTCCTTTTCGAACCTCTCCAGCTTATCCAGCTGGACGATGCGGGTGAAAACCTAACCCTTTTTGGGTCGGCATTGGCAACACCTCTCGATGTTGTGACTTTCTTGAAGGCGACGTCAGGCATTTCCAGCTCGATGGTTCTTCTTCAACAGCTTGGCTATGGCAGCCACCGGCTAGGCACCTTTCTTTCTTTGTTATCTTTTCTTCCAAAAAAGTGAAAAAAAAACAAAAGAAAAAAGCAGGTCACAGAGTGCGGTGTGGCGGTTGTCCCGGTGCGGCTCGTGTCGATGTCCCAATCCGACTAGGAAGAGTTCATTGAGGCTCGCGTCGATGTTCCAATCCGACCGGGCAGAGTTTCGATGTGGTTCGTGTCGATGTCCTAATCCGACCGGACGGAGTTATTCGGGGTTCAACTTGTGTTGATGTCCTGATCCAACCGCCCGGTGTTGTCTTTTTTTTTCCAATAATTGTTTTGCTCAATCTGAGTTTCATCTTCTTTTTAATATAATCGTATAATCGACAGCTCTCCAGCCTGGTTCCTTAAAAAAAAAGTGTTGTAATCCGCTAATCCGGAGCTTTATTGTGCTGTTCAACACTGGAATGGAGCATCAGAGGTTCAGAGCACGGCACGTCTACAGGCAGGAATGGACAAGCCGGTGCAATCCAAACATTCCAACTAGGCGGTCACCAATTACTGCTACTGCGTACCATACATCGAGCGCTGCAGGCTAGTCCGGCCTGGACAGCGGCGGCTACTCGAAGTTGTAGTGCTTGTCGACGGCCTCGGCGACGTCCCAGGTGCAGCTCATGCCCTTGGGGAAGACGACCAGGTCCCCCGCGGCGATCTCCACGAACTCCTCCCCGTGGCCCTCCGGGTACACCTTCACCTTCCCCTGCAGCAGGTAGCACGTCTCCTTGGCCGAGTAGGTCCACGGGAACTTGCTCTTCTCGCACCCCCACCTGATCGATTCGTGCATTCACCAGCAGGTCGCCGTCAGCAAGGGGAACGAGCCCAGTGGAGGCGGGGGGGACGGCGGGGAGATCGGAGATTGGGATGCCCGGGAGGGCGGGTAGCTTACTTGGGCCACTGGCGGACGCCGAGCTCGGAGAGGCGGGACTCGGGCGGGTTGCGCTCCACCCTGATGCCCAGCTTCTCCGTCGCCATCGTCTCCGCCGACGCCCTCACCGCCGCGAATCGCCGCCTGGCTGCGCTGGGGGAAGAAGAGGAGTAGCTGAGGCGGCCGGTGCTGGTGCGGAGCTGGACCGGAGTGGCTACCATTGGGCTCGCCATCTCTCTCTCAAAAGCGGTATGCGAGGGCAACTCCGTTTGGGCCTTCGCACGTAGTGAACCGTGTGGGGCGCAGCAAGCGAGCGATCAGTGAGTGGCCCAGGTTTCTCCTTATCGAAAGCCCACTCGTTTCTTATCCTCTCTTCTTCCTCGCACCGTCGCACGGAAACCGGGAGCTTTCCAGATGTTTTTATTTTTGGTTTTTTGGTAAATTTTAGGATTTTTTTTGAAAAAATCATTTTACGTCCCTTAGCTATGACGAGGTCCGACTTCGGTCCTCCAACCGCAAAATCGGATGTTTGACCCCAAACTATGTAATATCGTGCAAATCAAGTCCCTCGCTGATTTTAGCGGTGGTTTTGCGTAACGTGGCGTGGGCAAGTCCCTCGCTGATTTTAGCAATGGTTTTACATGACGTAACGTGAGTCCACATATCACACAACATGTGACGGTAGGCCCACATACCATGTGGATCTCTTCTCCCTCTATCATCTCTCTCCTCTGTCTCTTCTCCCCTTCTCTCCTCTCTCTCATTCCTCACCCTCCTCGGGAGCAGCCCCCGACGGCGAGCCCCGCAGGTCCCGCGTTGACGACGACTGTAACACCCACTTTTTAGAGCATTTAAAAATATGAACTTTTTAAAAAAATTGAACTAAACCCACTTTCTCTTCCCAGACATTCAAAACCATTTTATAAATAAAACTTGCACGAAATCTAAGCTTGCATTTGGTTGCTTTAGTAATCTCTCTAAAATCTCTCTTCTCAATCTTAAAGTGATTTCATAACAAATCCCTATTCCAAAAACCTTAGAAATAATATTGGAACTTCCAATACTATTTTACCCTATGCCAAATCTCCTTGATATTATTCCAATCACCATTAAATCATTTAAAAATCTAGAAAAAATCCTTCCAAAATCCTCCTTATTCTCAAAATCCAAGAATTAATATTGAAAACTAGTTTGAATATTAATTCAAGCCTCTATGAACCCCTCTACCCTATTCAAGTGTTCTCCGATGCCCAAACTCTTCCAAAACACTCTAGTTCCATGCCTAGCGTCCGGGGACGGTGCACCGGGGAAGGCCACGGAGATGCCGAAGTTGATGTGGCAGGGAAGACGGCGAGGTACCCATGCGGCGCTGTGCGATGCGGGCGGGGAGGATGGGCTGCTCCTTGGGGAGCAGCTCGTCGATGAGGAAACCCAGGGAGAGCGCAATGAGAGCCTCTGTCTCCCGCTATCGCTCCTCGGCGGAGAGGCGGCGTAGCCACCGCACTCGCTACGAGGGCGCGTTGCTGAGGTAGGCTGTGAGCGCGGCGGTCCGAGCATCGCCGGTTGGAGGCAGAGGGAAAGGGAGGAGGAAGAGAGAGAGAGGAGAGGAGGGAGAGGAGAGAGGGAGAAGAGAGCCACATGGCACGTGGTCCCACCGCCACATGTTACCTGACATGTGGGACCCACACCACGCTAAAACCACTGCTAAAACGAACGAGGGACTTGATTTGCACAGTATTGCATAGTTCAGGGTGCCAAACATCCAGTTTTGAGATTGGAGGACTAAAGTCGGACTTCGTCAATAGTTGAGGACGTCAAAAGGACTTGTTTTTTTCTTAAGGCCGAAAAGTCACAGAAAGGGCTAGCATGTAGAAAGCCCAGCCCACATGAGAAAGCAGGCCTCTTTGCCGTTAGCTCATGCACAGCCCATCCATCATGCTGCCGAGTGCCAACAGTGAAACTGCTGTCGAACTCCGGAAGCTGAGGAAGATAGTGGGGCATGGCCATGGCGTGACCGCGTGAATGCGTAACAAAGCAGAGTTGCCCCGGATTTGGCTAACGGAACACGGGCGGATCTGCATAGTGGCAAGTGGCGTAATGAGTTTACCAAAGACCTGCAAAACAAGTGCAGTGCTGTACTCCCCCTTGCCACTCATCGGTGCAGCGTACAGAAATGAAAGAGAATCCTGTGTGTGCTGAGGCAACACCTGAGAAGGCTCCATGATTTTTGCTTCTTGTCCTTTCTAGCACAAAGGATACGCATCCATCGGCCAGCAAATCCCCGTCTGTGCATGAGTGCATCAATAAATGTCCTTATATGAAACAAAAATGAGAGAGAATCCTCCGCGCAAGATTTTCGCATCCCGACACGGCTACAAAAGCCCATCCAAAAGGCAAAGCGGCAACTCCACCAAACCGTCCCACTCCCCGTCCCAGTTGCCGCAAGCAGCGATGGCGGCGAGCCTCGTCTCCATCCCCGTCCCCGTCCGCTTCATCCTCCTCCTCCTCGCCATGGCCGGCACCCGCGCGGCGCCGGCCTCCGAGACCGTGAAGCAGATCTGCGCGGAGGCGACGTCGGGCGGTGCCCACGCGGACCTGGAGCCCTTCTGCGTGGCATCGCTGCAGGCGGCGCCCGGCAGCGACGGCGCCGACGCGCGCGGGCTGGCCGCGATCGCCACCAACCTGACGCTGGCCAACTACACGGCGGCCGTGGCCACCATCAAGGAGCTCCAGCGGCGGGGGGGCTGGTCGGCGGCGCAGCGGGGCGCGCTGGCCACGTGCCGGCAGCGCTACATCGAGGCGCTCAACGTCGTGCACAGCGCCGTCCACGCGCTGGCCGCCGGGAGGTTCCGGGACTACGCGGCGGACATGGGGGTCGTCGGGAAGGCAGCCACCGACTGCGAGGACGCGTTCGGCGCCGCCAACGCCGGTGGCGGGCCGTCGCCGCTGCGGAAGGTGGACCAGGACGCCGTCAACCTCACCACCGTGGCGGCGCTGATCGTCAGATCGCTGAAGTGAGGAGGGATCGTCGGTGTTGCCTTTAGTCTAGCTGATGATTCGATGGAAATGTAATAGTTGAACCGTGATCTTCAGTTGCTGTGGTTAAGAATAAGAGTGTGCCAGAGATATCAAATCTTTTGCTCTGCTGCTACTGAATGGCCGTTGCATGAGATAGGAGTACATCTACAGTCTACAGAGCATTGACCGCAAGTGCACGCAACACAAGCGGCGCTGTTGATCGAGACGTATGATGAACGTATCCAGAGCTGAATTTAATGCGGGCCATTTGCCGTCTTGCTCCCTGAAATCTGCCTGTGACTCTGTGAGTCTGTGAGACGGTAGCTTAATAGATTCATCTCGTCGTTTAGCCTCCACTTATGTAATGAATTTTGTAAATAGTCAACATTTAATACTCCTAATTAGCATCTAAATATCGAACCTTCGATACGATGGGTGCTAAAAATAAGTCACAAGAACCAAACCAGGCCTGTGACTCGCTTCGCTGGAGATAGAATGACGTATGCTATGCTCAACGGCCAGCCCATAGAGTGGGCCGGTTTAGGCTTTAGGAGAAAGCCCAAGCTTGTCGAAGGCCCAACTTTCGCAGCAGCCCTCTTTCCGGTTCCAGCCTTCCCCCAAATCAGGCAGGAAAGCAGTTGAGCGAGCCGATGATGAGCAGCAGCACTGCGCGAGCCACTCCAATTCAAATCCCTCTGATCTCCCACCCACCCCAGTAACCGCGGCGGCGGCGCCTAGACGCCGGCGGCGAGGGCGGCTCTTGACGTACCCGTCCACCGCGCACCCCGACTCCCTTGCCTGCGACGCCGCTCAGCGTCCCTCGTCACCGGCGCCGGGTGGGGGAGGCGGGAGGAGGTGGGGAGTAGGGGCTAGGGTTCCAGTCGGCGCGAGGCCGGGGGCGGGGGCGGCCAGTCTGATGGCGGCGGACGCGGACAAGCGGCCGGCGGTGGACGAAATCCTCTCCTACGCTAACGACCTCGCGGGCGTGCTCCGCGCCAGCAACGACAACGACGCCAACGCGCAGACCGGCGCCGCCGCGGGGATGCTGCTGTCCGCCTGCCGATCCGATTCCGACGACCTCGACCTACAGATCAGAGGTTCGGTTCTCTCCTGCCCTGCTGGGAATTGTTTCTCCTGTGGTGGCCATGTGCGTCTGCTCTAGTTGAGACTTGATTCGAACGATTTTAGAGTAATTTAGCCGATTTCGCTACTAATTTGAGCACTTTAGGTTGGGTCTATCTAGCATTAAAAAAATGCATTTCCTTTTCACAGGGAAACTGAGTAAATCACTAATTTCATTTGGGTTCACTGATGTGAATCCTCTCATTTCACATTTGCATCGGGGATTTTTTTTAGCAAGACTATCATTCAAACACTTGCACAGGGTTCAAGGATCAACTTAGAAGCGAAAATCCTTCCCACTCCGGCAAATGTAATAAACTAAAGATCCTTGGAACCCACTGATGTGAATCCTCACATTTGCACCAGGGATTTTTTTTAGCAAGACTAGCATTCAAACACTTTCACAGGGTTCAAGAATCAACTTAGAAGCAACAATCTTTTTTTCTGCCTGCAAATGTAGCAAACTAAAGATTCAGTGCTAGCTATACCTTTTTGGTGATTGATTGCTTGAGAAGGTTACGAGAGAGTTCAAAGGCACATTTGCCCATCAGCATTAATCAAATATTTTCTTCTCCCATACCATAGCACTGCAGTATTATCCCTTTACAATGGCCAGCTGCCCTCTATCGCACGGAAAGCTTACAATAATCAGAGGGTATAAAAGAATGCTAGTCTGTCTAGCATTTATCGAACATTTTCTACTACCAAACCATGGCACCTTAGTACAGTATTCCTTCCCAACAACCTGCTAACCCCTTCTGAGCTTTTGGAAACAAGTATTCTTCTCTGAATTCATTTCATTCATTATTGTACACACCTAAACATTCTTGGTAGTGTACGCTCATGATAGATGCACATGTATGTTAGATTGAGTGCTGCATATATATCTTTACAAAACGTAGTTAAGACTTCAGCGAGCAGAACTAATGGGGATAGAATTAACAATAAACTGTTTGGTGGCTCCTGAAACCTACTGTGGAAAAATAAACTTCCGAGACAGAACAGTATTGCCATCTTAATGAATTGTTCCTTTTGCATAACAGAATGTCAGGAAAAAATACGCTCCTGCAAGGAAAAGATAGACAAAGCAAAAGCTGAAACCATTACTGATGATGAACTGAATGCATTGCAAAACAAGATGGAAGAAAAACTCCAGGAAGAGAAACAGCTTCGCCAAGAGTTAAGATAAGTTCTTTCTTCAGCATCTCTATGGTCTAAAACTTGTGCTTTAAAGATTGAGAATTTGAGTTACTTATGTACACTATGCTGTCAACACAGTGTTACATGATGAGCTTGATAACCTAGACCGACAAAGAGCTTCTATTGAAGAAAGAAAGGATGCTGTCAAGAAAAAAAAGAAAGAAATGCAGAAGGCAGAGTGAGTTGAGAATTTTTCATTATGTTTGAAATGTCATTTTTTGCTTTCAAAACTTTACTCAGTTTGATGTCTGTCTGGATGCTGAAATTATTGAAAGACTCCATCCTAGAAGAGCTGGACGTATTAACTAGTGCTCTGCTGCATGCATTTTGGAAAAGACCGCTGCTGATCTGTGCTGCCTCCTGCCTCATCTTTCCTCCCCCTTGTATATTATGATTGCACTAGATTTCCTCAAATTTTGGAGATTTCAGCAACAATGTTGCAAAATGCCAAAAACTGCTCAAAATTAATGGATTAGTACTTGTTCAGTAAAATTTAATGGTGTCTATAGTTAAGTATGAATTGAATTTCAGTCTTTAGCAACATTGTCTCCATTATTGCTTACCCTGTTTCTGAGTTGAAGTAAGAAATAACTGACTGCGTATACCTCTCATGCAGGCGTATGCTTTCCATGTGCGTGTCAGTTACAAATATCATGCCCAATTTCGAAGACCAGGATAAGATTTCTGGCTGTATCCTTCCACTTTGTTGCCGTTTTCCCTGTTCACACAAAAGAATTTGTGCATAATCTAATGCTGCTTTGAGGTTGTCTTTGCACTTGATATCACCTTCGACAATAAAAGTTATGGCCCTATGGAATTCCTTAGCTACAATCAGACATTGTCGACAGGAGCGGGAAGAAGTTGGAGAAGTTCGAGTTTGAGAAGACGACACCACCGGTTGAGATCTGCGACAAGCTCTGGAAGAAGATTTAGCGCGCGGATCATCCCTGTTGTAACTTGTAAGGCGACGAAAGCTGTGCTTCTGTATATTGTCGTGGACGGTGGACCTCCCACCAAGAAGGATGCAGCTCGCCATGTTGTTTCAATGATTAGTTTCGTTTGTGCTGTTTCCGGTTAACTGATCAGAGATTAGCTCCTAGTTTTTGTTTATAGACACTACCAAATCTTTACCAGACATTAGCTGGATGTTTGAATAAGTCCTAGAGCTGTTGATTGCTTTTATTGAATGTATGCGTGTAATTCGTTTAAAAGAATTTGCTTCTTGTTTGCAACTCGCATCCAGTGGTCTCAGAGTCTACAACGACCTGTGTGGCATTCGGAAATGCAAGAAACCGTCATGCTTTGTGCAGTTGTGCTGATCTGAAGATGGCGGCCTACCGTGCCCTTGGAAACGTGTGCACTGCAGTGCAGGGAGGGAGCGGCCGGTGGCCTGTCTCTACTGCTTGTTGGTATCTTGTCGAAGCATCGGGGGGTCTTCTTTTTGGAACAAGCTGCGCCACAGCCACGCCTGTTCGGCTGTTCTGCTGCTTGATTGCTCTCATGCGATCATGCCATCGCCGTTAGTTCTGAATTCTCTTTGGCAAATGGCAAAGGCGCCACATTTTTGTGTCGTTCCTCCGGACCGGGTCACCAACCACCATCCATACGACGCTCAGCAGTTCAGCGCGCTCGACTGCTCAAGCGAGGAAGGAATCCCCCCATCGTCCACACCACAGCCACGGCCCACAGGCTCGTTGACGCTGACAGAAACGGCAAATGCAAGCATCCATTTACCTCGGCAGCAGACTAGCAGGGCACCGTGACGATGCTATGCGGATAAACCTGTCGAGGAAACGCTGCGCATGCAGTAAGATGGAATGCGGTGTGCCGAAATGAAATAAAGAGATAATTAGGATTTAGTATCTCGTCACGCATCAGGGGGACGTAGCTCATATGGTAGAGCGCTCGCTTCGCATGCGAGAGGCACGGGGTTCGATTCCCCGCGTCTCCATAATTGTTGCACATTTTTCTTTTTGCGCTCCCACCCCCTGACTTTGTATAACTGTTGTATACTTGTATATCCATGCATTAAAGTGATCATATGCGCTCAATATCACAGTATGCTGTAAAAAGATCCATTTTGCGTTGACAGGTCGCCGTCCTGTTCGCAGAATGAAATATAATAATTCACACAACGGATCTCTTGCGAGATGCAGAAAAGTCAGATTCCTTGGTGCTTTCCGCTTCTTTTCCTGCTGACTGGCAGGCAGGAGAAGAAGAGCCTTCCCTCTTTTATGATTGGTTGCACTTGCGCTACTGCTCAAGCAATGCCCACTCCATCTCTTCTGCATACAGTACAGCACAGAAAAGCAGAAGCAGAAGCCAACATTCTGACATTGGAAGAACAAATCTGTCAGGCATCATCTGAACTCCACTCTTTATAAGGTCTCACTCATTCTATAAAACTACAAAAGACAGAGCATTATTCATTGCTCCAAACAATCTTCACAGCATTCCAACAATTCATCAGTTCCACCAACTCTCATGGCTGAATGCTGTCCCAAAAGGAGCCAGCATTGATACAACTCCCAGTTCCAGTCCCAGCATGACATTCAATGGCGATTTCGCCAATTCTTGGCACAAATGAGATCACATCAGATGTTATTAATGCAATGTGGAGAAACAAGCAACAAATTGACTAACATCGTGGTACACCAAGGGACTATCTAATGCTAATACTAGTACTTCTACTAAAATGATCAATTTCCACCGCTCCCAAGTCATCATCTCTTCTTGAGGACACATATATAAGTTAAATTGGAGCAATGTAACAATTCTAAGGCGATACCGATACAAATTCTTAAAACACGGTGAATCACCGAAAGAAATTACTGGCTCTCTTCTTCTTCATCGTCTTCCTCCTCCTCGTCGGACTGCTCACCCTCACTTGCAGCAGCGGCGGCGGCAGCGTGATTGTTGTCATGGTATTGCTGGTAATGTGAGCGTGGGGCATTACGGTGCCGGTCACCGTGGCTGATGCGGTACCGGCTATGGTGATGGTGATTGCTGCTACCACCGGCATCGGTAGCCATTGACATTCTACGAGATGAGCCACCAACAGTGGTAGCACCAGCAGGGATGGTGGCCACGCCAGAAGAGGCGTGATTCTTGGCCTGCGTGAGCTCCATCTGCGCGTTGAGGAAGAACTGCGCGCGCTGCGACTCCAGCTCCCGCGCGAAGTCTATGCGCCGACGCTCCATCTCTGCTGCCTGATCCAGCTTCGCAGCCTCCACCCGCTCGTACGCCTCGCCAAAGCGGCGTATCGCCTGCGCCAGGTCACGGAGGCCCTGTGTGCGGTCGCCGCTGCTGCCACCGTCTGCGCGGCCTTCATCCGTCCTCCTCCTCTTCCCGTTTGCCGCCGGGAGAGCCGGCAGAGGCGGGAAGCCGTCGGAGGACTCGGAGGACACCGAAGGTTCGGGGGAAGGTGGCCTCCGCTTGGCTGCAGAGGCTGCCGCGGGCATCAGAGGCGTACGGCTGCGCTGCGGAAAGCTCACCCGCAGCGCTGCAGGGACCGGGCTGCGGCTGTTAGAGTTGTGCCCACCGCCGCCACCGCCGCCGGAGCCGGGCTTGTTGCCGTAGGTGGGCGCGAGGAGAAAGTCGAGGCGGTCGAAGAACTGCCAGGAGGAGACCGGCTTGGCCCTCTCGACCTTGTACTTCTTCTTGAGCGTGTCGATGCGGTTCTTGCACTGGACGTCCGACTTGGGCGCCTTGGAGTAGCCGTCGCGGGAGGAGACGGCGTCGGCGACCTCCTGCCACTGCGGGTGGCGGAGGCTGCCGCGGCCGAGAGCGACGAACCGCTCCCCCCAGGCGTCGATGAGCGCGGAGGTGGCGCCCTCGCTCCACGCGTCCTCCCTCCCGCCGCCGCCCCCGCCCCCACCCCCGCCGCCGGCGGTGGCGTACAGGGACGCCGCGGTCCGGTGGATCGGGAGCGCGACCGCGTAGCCGCCCCCCGGCGGCGCGGAGGCGACGGTGACGGGGTCGGCGACGGGGAGCGAGGCGGAGGGCGGGCCCCCCGGGGAGGAGGCCGGCGACGGGGAGGCGTCGGGCGACACGTCGTCGTCGTCGTCCATGGCGGCGGATCGGAGCGAATTCGGCGGCGAGATGGGGGATCGGATGCGATCTGGTTTGGGTAGGGTTGGTTTCGGTGGTGCGGCGGTGCCGGCGGCGTGGGGTTGTCGTGCTTTGAGGGGGATCCGGCTGGGACTCGGCACGGCAAGGGCAGCGCGGGGCGCGTTGGCTTGGGCCAGGCCGGGAGGATGGGCCGGCGCAGGTCAGGGAAACGGCCGGCGGCGGGGGTGGTTTGGGCTGGTTGGAAACCGACGCGTCGGCCGGCAGGAAGACCGGTTTCCCACGTTCCGTCCATGGTACGATACCCCCCTCTCTCCTCCTCGACCTCGAGGCAGGCATTGGGATGGGAGACCGTGGCTTATTTGCCCGCCAAAAATCAATTCTGGCAATGCCTATATACCTGATCGAGCAGAGAGGCCAATAGAGTGGATACACATACATGAGGAGCACCCGAAAGAATTGGCATATAAACAAACAAATCTGCTTTTGGCAGCATAACTCGATGAATCAAAACTTGATCCTTTGAAGCTGGTTAAAAAGAAGAGGAAAAATCATATGCTACATCTAAGAAATTCCTCACTAAATTACCAATCGTGAGAACATGCTGCAGGCTGTATACGTATGTATCAAGGACGAATCATGCCTTGAATGGAGCAAATACTACCACCGAATTGTGTCCTCCGAATCCAAAGGAATTAGAGATGGCTGCATTTTAAGGACAACAAATATGCATCAGACACACAGAACAGGGACATAACTGTTGTATTTAAGAACGGCTAGTAAATTGGTTATATATATCACGGGCAAGAAATCTGGGATTGTTGTGGTAAAAACTAAAATTCAATTATGATTCTTTGTCGCTTGCAATCTGCATGGTAACTTTTATTTTACAGCCTTGCGAACATCACATGAGCCTCCTTCAAGAAATGAGGAAATGGAAACACTCACCAACATTCACTTCATGCTGCTTCTTTTCATTGGCTACTGTATCGAACTCAACTTCAGGCTCTGGGTTCTGCAAGATGATAACTGAAACATGAGCAAGTCTTGCAACAAAGAACAATGAATTTTGCAAAAATAAGATCTTTATCTCACATATTGAGACTGTTAAGTGAATTGAGAAATGGCAAGAATCAAATGAAACTTTTGTAATACCCTTGTACCATAGCTTGTATTAAACATGTCTCAATTTCATTAAACACTAGAGATTCAGATGTAAACAAATGGTTATATTAACTTTTTGTGCAAATTATGCTGGTTTTTCTGAATCATCACTCGGCAGAAAAAGAGATAAAAAATTTACATTGTACTTACAAATTGATTAATGGTAGGGTGCACCCATCCAGTAGTTATGGCTTCTACCGTGGCAATAGCTTCTAATCCACCAGCTGCACCTAGGCAATGGCCTATCATTGACTGGCAAGGAAGGCAGCAAACCACATTAGGGAATATAAAGATGCAACAAAATGAATCCTTCCAATTTAAAAAAAGAAGAAGATACAAAGTTCCAGATGGAGGCAAATAAACCTTTGTTGAGTTAATTTTTATCTCAGATGTATTGTTGAAGACTTGCTTAATGGCTCTTACTTCAGCCAAGTCACCAGCAAGTGTGGAAGTTGCATGCGCATTGATGTAGTTCACCTAAAAAAGCATATAATCAAATTAAAAAGGGAGCTTTTCAAAGAAAAGATAAAAACATTTCAAAAATTATAAAGGGCAGATTGTTAATCTGCATCAATGATCAGCATATTTAAAGCCATAAACATCACAATCTGGAACTGCAGCTAGGTAGTAGAACAAAATATTTTAAAACAATGAACAGATGTGATCACGCATTTGTACGGGCCTTTCAACTTCCAACCAGTCCCCGGATGAAAGTATTGATTTACTTTTGAACCAAACCAATGTTTTGATTTTTGGCTACGTGCAGGATTAAAGATGCTTGGACTTGTGTTCTAGATAGATACAGATACCTCCTCCGGTGCAACACCTGCATCTTCAAGGCTCTTTGTGATACAGGATGATACACCCAGTCCATCTGATCTAGGATCAGTCATATGGTAAGCGTCGCAGTTTACCGCCCCTCCCAAGTATTCTGCAATTATTGGTGCGTCACGCTTCATTGCATGCTCCAGGCTCTCCATAACCTATTGCCAATGAGATTACCATTGATTAAGTACCTATAGCAGTACATGTGACTGAATAGAAACACTTAATTGTCTGCTCAAATTAATGACCAGCACTCACAGTGATGAGCAACATGAAACGAAGCACTTAAAAGCAGCAAATGTTGATGGAAACGATGAAAATCATGCAAAGACTCTTAGACTCAAAACAACATGTAGTTCATATTTAAGTATTCAGAAACCTGGTAGCAGCAAAACATACCAGTACACCAGCACCTTCGCCCATAACAAAACCATCTCTCTCCTTGTCCCATGGCCTAGATGCAGTTGTCGGGTCATCGTTCCTCTGTGATAGTGCCCTACAGGCCACAAAACCACCAAGACCAATGGGAATAATTGCAGCTTCAGTACCACCAGCAACGATGATATCAGCCTCACCACGCCGTATATGGTTGGCAGCAGCATAAAAGCAATAGTTGGAGGTGGCACATGCAGTTGAAATTGAATAGTTAGGACCCATGAAACCAACATCCATCGCAAGCAACGCTGAGCCCATGTTTGTTATAGCATACGGAATAAAGAAAGGCGAAATTTTTCTGTATCCCTTCTCGATGAGATTCTGAACGCCATCAGAAAACACAGTAAGGCCACCCATGCCAGTCCCCACGAGAACTCCAGCACGCACTTTGTCAAGCTGTTAGCAATAACGTAATTAGGGAAACAAGTTTTCAAAATGGAAAACGGATATAAAATCAGAAACCTATGACAGGTATGAATGTATTGGTACGCGCTCATTCGCAGGCAATAGGGTAGAAAAACTGCTCTATGACAGCTTTGTCAATGATGCCAAACAACTCCTGTGCTCTGACAAAAATCAAAAGGAGATAATTGGGTTTTGATTTAATCCTACGAATGTTTTCAGGGATCTTGTGGTTGTTCGTCTGAAGCAATCTAGCAACTTATACACAACTTATAATCAGTCATAAATCACAACCTACATTCTGCACAAATTTTACCTGACCAAAAGTTTTGGCGCATTGTACAAAAATGCTTCCACTAAAATCGAAATGCTTTCTGCCATCAAATATTTGCTCCTTAGAACAGATCTCCGCTACTTTAATACAATTCAAATCTCTAATCATAGAAAAGGTCAATACATTTCAAGCAAAACCCAAGTGTTCGTTAGCATGGCTGAATTCAGTAGACACGATGCAAAATTCAATTGCTTCCTGAAGTGAACGGTATGCAGAGTTGTTCTCGAGCATGAGTTACGAAATCAACACCACAAGCAACCTATCAAACGCGTGTTCCGAAAAAAAAAAACGGTCTTGTTCACCGACACACACAAACTCACCTTGACGTGCGCGTCGGAGCCCTTGGCGAGCCCGGCGTTCTCGAGCGCCTTCTTGCCGCTGACGATGCAGTACCGGAGGCAGTCGTCGAGCCTGCGGTCGTTCTTGCCGTCGATGTACCCCTCCGACGAGAAATCCCTGATCTGGGCCGCGAACCGGGTGGGGAAGCTGCCGGCGTCGAAGCGGTCGATGGGGCCGACCCCGCTCTCGCCCTGCAGGAGCCGGTCGTAGAAGGCGCCCACGTCGCTCCCGAACACGGACACCAGCCCCATCCCCGTGATCACCACCCGCTTCCTGGGGTCCGTCTCCCGCCGCGGCGCCGCCTGGGTGGCCGCCGCCGCCGCCGTGCGGACGGGCCGGCGAGCGCGGCGGCGTGCGGAGGAGGAAGGAGGGGGCAGGCGGAGCCCGAGGGTGTGTGCGGGCGCTTGCATGGCGGGAGACGGAGCTGCGGCCGACGAATGGGGGAGCGAGGTGGGTGCGGTGGTTATGGCGGTTATGTAGACGCCGCGGCGGGGGCGGAGGCGGAGGCGCCGCGCGGCGAGGGTGGCAGAGGATGTGTGGGTTTTGGAGGGAGACGGACTTGTGGATGACCGGATGGGATTGGGGTAGAAAGCGAAGTAGGCAGCCTGCTGGGGATATTCTAAGATTTTGCCATTCTTCACGTGCCAGTTTTATGAATAACCTAACAATTTTACCTGCTGAAGGAAGAATTCTAACGTCTTTACCAAATTCATCTACGTGGCGCAACACGATAGACCCGCCAGCTTGTCTGGCCCATGTGAAATGTCGCTTCTGTCCCCGCATCCTCCTCTGCCTTCTCCTGGCACATAGCTCCTCGCCAACGTTGTACACGTCGGAGCGCCGCCGGATGGCCTTCGGTAGCGAGTTCACCCTCACCTTGAACTCGTCGTACTCCCGCTTCACCTTCCGACGCTCCCTGACGAAGTCCACACGCACCTTATTCTTAAGGAAGTCCCTCTTCTAGCCAAAGTGAGCGGGCGGCGGCACTAGGAGTCAAAGTTGGGTAGCTCCTCGAAGCCGACTAAGCTAGTGGCACCGCCGTGGCCGCCGTCCTTGGGCCAAAGCGTGGTGCTGTAGTCGTAGGTGCCCTTGGTCTCGAAGAGCCAACGAGAGTGGTCGAACTCGGCCGGCTTGCCACCGGCGCCGGCGCAGCCAGCGTAGCCGCTGGGGAACTTCATGGAGTGCACGAGGGAGAAGTGCTTCGCCATGGACATGAGCAGCAGCTGGTCCTGCTCCTCGGAGGAGGAGACGACCTCGTCGTTGTCCTTACCGTCGTCGTCAGTGTCGCTTCCCACGGAGTATGGCTCCTTCTAGCCGGGGCAGTTGTTGGCACCGTTGACACAGTCCACGTAGCACTCGCGGCAGATCATGAACCTGCAGTCGCACGGCCCGCCGCCAGCACCCTCCGCCGCCACCGGCGCGTTTATGGAGTCAAAGGTCGGGTCGTGTGCGGGGAGGTAAAGGAGAATGCGGGGGCAAAAGCGTCGATGTTTCGTGTGATCGTACGCCACGCTCTCCTCACTTCCGATGGCTAGCACTCAAAAGACAAGGAGTAATACTGGTTCGGAAAGATCCCTATGTCTAGTTTCGGCAGGAGTCGTGTTCCTTGGATCAAGTACACTAGGCTTACAACAGGGTGCTTGCAAATAAGTTCGTGCGATGTGTGGGTGTATGTGTGTAATGTGAGAGAGAGTGAAAGGAGGCACGGTTCCCTTTATATAGGCCAGGGACGGGGACAATGCTGAGAAATGGAGGGGTCTCCAACCTCAGAGGTCGGGGGTTGTGGTGTGGTCGGATCTTCCTTACACCAAGGGGCTTTCTTGTCCTGTGGCCGGTCGTGGGCTTCGCACGCCCTGTACGGTGGCTCCTATGCGGCGTGAGCTACTTACGCATGGCCTGGCATGCTCCGTGGTGTGCCCTGTCCCGTCCGCCAACCTCGTGGCAGTGAACGGGATGGGAGCTGTTGCTGACGTCCGTACTGGTGATGAGTGGGGGACCTTGATTAGCGGCCTGGACGGGACGTGCCACTCATCTCGGCTCCTTTTTAGTGTGCTCATGGCCGCTTCTCACCGTAACGTCTGTCACTGGGTTCTGCCTCACCCGCAGGACTGTACCGGGCCTGGCGCAGTGGTATGGCCTTGACCTTGACGGGTCACCCTGGTGAAGGCGATGACGACTCCAGGACGCGTGGACGTATATGGCCGCGCGTGACCTCGTCCTGCAAGCCGTTTTGGGCAGTCCAAAGGGTGTAGCCTCACCCTCGGACCCCTACAGCCTTCGTACCCCCTGGTTAAAGGTCGACTCCCCTCGCCCGGTCATGTCTCCGGCGTGGGGCGGTTAGGGGGGCCACGCTCTGCATTTAATGCCTCTAGTACGGCACAGGTCTTCTTGAGTCAATGAGTGAGTAAGGCGCTGTGAGCTCCTTGCGGGCCCACCCTCGATCTAACCGAGCCGGCGAGTCATGGTTCTTAGCTCCCGACCAAAGAAGGTTGGGTGGTGGGCCGCAGCGTCGTCTGGGCCGTTTCCAGTATGTTTCTAACTGTTGGACCTTTGATCTTTTGGCGCTTGGTTGCCTTAAATTCCTTACCTGGGGGTACCCCTGGTACAGGAACCTGTCAAGAAGCGACATTTTCGCGTGGGTCAACACGCTGGCGGGTTGACGTGTCGTGCCACGTAGGTGAATTTTGCAAAAATGTTAGAATTCTTCCCTCACTGCTGGCAAAATTTGTAGATCATTCACAAAATAGGCATTTGAAGAGTGGCCATCCGTAAGGAGGCAAAAACTTAAATATCCCAGCCTGCGGCCGCTATCCCTTTCTTGCTTGCTAGCAGAGCAGTTCACACTTAAGAATTTCAGATGACTCTGTGCACTGTGCTCGACTTGTATTTTGAGGTCCAGACTCCAGAAACGTTAAAAAGAACACGCCTCTTAAAAATTCAGATGACCGAAAATACTGCATTTAGTCTTATCTTTGATGTAGTTTTTTTCTTTTCCGGATAATCTTTGATAGAGATTTAACAGGCAGGTTGTTTTGCTAGTGCTGGGCTTAGCAGTCACAACCCTATGCTCGACTCGTATTTCATGAGGTCCTTCAGATGACTGAAACTAGTGCATTTATCTTCGATGGAGATTTTTTTGTGCGCGTAATCTTCGATGGAGATTTAACGTTCTAGGTAGAGGCATATCGTTTTGCTAGGCTTAGAGAATTGGTTTTGGACGGCGACCGAACATGAGAAGGGTGATGGTGGAAAGTAAACAGGGCTCTAGCAGTAGCAGCAAGCAAAGGAGCTGGTCACACCATTCCAGAAGAAACAAAAGAAAGAAAGGATCCGTTGTGAAGAGATACAAGAAAGAGGGTAACCCAATTATGTTTATCTAGTTGCTTAAGATGATCGACTATAAATTTTTATGGACTAAATTCTTAGCCGCTGCACCAACTATTTTGTTGTTTTAGACCCATTTTTAAGACTCTGGAACAAAGAAGAGCACATACGTCCCAATCCCAATCATAATAAACTAGTTCTAACACCTGCACGGATTGCTCGCCCTACCTATGAGCATGCTGCGATTGATCACAGGTTTGCTCCTCAGCAAGCATAAGTCCTAGGCCCATTTAGCATAGCTCCAGTTTTGACTTCTCCTACGGCTCCAGGTGAAACTGTACCGAATAGTTTAGTCAAAAATAGCACTATTCCTAGACCCCGGATCACTAGAGTAGCCGGAGCCATTTTATATGGAAAAGCTGGAGAAAAAAAAATAGCTCCTTCCTATTTTAGGAGGAGCTGGAGCCCTAAGGAACCTTAGAAGATTGAAGGTCAACTGTGTTTAATTGCATCATGGAACATGCGCATGTAATTGGTTTGTTTTACTATCCATTATGCAATGCTTCCTTGTTCTACGTGGGGTAGTTGAGTACGAAGGTCCAAGTGCAGCTCATCTTCTCAAAATATAAATGCACATTGCGTTGTAGCAGCAAGCTTGCCTGTACGGAATCATTTGCTTTGTCGTGTATGTTTCGATGTATCCTTCACACAATTCATATGTCACCATACTTGTAGCACAAAGTTTTGGATATTGCTTGGAAATTGGAATGTAAAATGAAAGCGGGTGGAATTTTCCCAACTCAGTGAGCACTCTACCGAAAGTAATCGTTCTTTAAGAAATAATTCAATTGTTGCTCCTTACTAAACATATACCTGTTGTTATTCTACAATCTGGTCAAACAACCTTTTTTCAAGACTAACGCTCACCCATTAATCACCAATATAGCCACTCATAGAATTCACCAAAGAAGCATTAATCACAAATTTCATCCAGTCCAATCAACTTTACTAGTAGTAGTACATTGTTTTGGGATCAATTAACCACATAAGCACAAATTCTTGTGGCAAAAAAACACATGTTCAATTAATATTTTTTTCCACCATGGAGATTGTATGGAAAATTCTTTTATCGTGATCTGAATATGATACGTGTTAGCCTAACATGGAACACTCTCGGGGCCCACCGGTCAGTGCACGTCTCTTCTCTTATCGAGTACCCAACCCTTTTCGATCTGCTTCCTTTTCCTGTCCGTGTATCAAGCACCGAACTCTACTCCTCCCCTGCTTCCGTCCCGTCCACGCCAGAGCACTCCACTCCCACGCAAACCCTAGCAGCGGTTCTCCCCTCCCTGCGGGAGCCCCGCCAGGCGGCTTTGGTCCAAGCCGTCGGAGCAACTCCGATCCAGCTGCGGCGGGTTGGGGCCGCCGGCTCCGGTTTGTGGCGCCGGATTTGGGATCGGCGCGATGTCGTGGGCCGGGCCCGACGAGATCCTCCTCTCCACCTCCCTCGCCGGCTTCTTGGACAGTGAGTTGCTGAGATCCTCTATCAGGCGATGCCTCTGAGCTTGTCTGGTTGCCTCGTTGCTGATTGGTCCGCGGGACTGAGCCGGTGCGGCTAGATTTGATTTATTTTGTGGGGTTCGTAGATCCGATTGGCCTCTAGTTTCCGGCTCGTGTAGGCCGCGATTCTAACCCGGAGTGGAATTTTCTGTCGGCGATTGCCTTCCATGGGTGGCTCAGGCCAAAAGTAGACTCTTTGCGAATCTCTGTAGCCTTTGTTAGTACGCGAACTCGAGAAGTGACTTTCATTGGTTGTGCAGGCATCGGTATTTGATGCAGCTCATTTGAGTGGTTTTGACAAATCATCGTATCTTCCTGTGACTCACTTCAAATTCGTGCGAATGTGTTGAACCTTGTGGGAGCTTTTCAGTAGGTTGATTTGTGTGGATATGCGCATAGATTGCTTATTTTGTGTGGACATTTTGTGCCAATGTCTGAATGTTATTGTGTCTGTACTGAATGAGAATGCCTTATGGTGTTGATGGAAATCTTACATTTAGTTGGTCGTGCCCTGTGGCATACGAAGGTGCAGTTATGTGGGTTCACACTAAGCATGTGTGGTTAGTACTGGTGGATTATATTGTGTTGTGAAAGGTTTTATGCCCCACTATTTGTTCAGTTTAATCTCTATATAAGTGACACTTTCTTTTGTCATTAATTGTAGATTTCAGTTTTTCTTTCTATTTGCGCTTTAGTGGATCATGTGTGCCTTTGAGTATAATATAGTTAATTATGATAGCTGCTAACTATTTAAGTCTGTTATTTGGCCCTCCATTTGCCGTCACTATAATACAGTCACCTTTTGTCCACCTGAGTTTCTCTGAATTAGTCAATGTGTTCATGCCTCGATAAATAAATCTTTAAAGTGAAATTATCTGCGCTATTTCAGTAGAACCTTATTGTGATTCTATAACCTGATGGTGATATGATTGTTACCTCCATTAGTGTATATATGAGACATTGACCTTTGATATTGCGTGTAGTGAATGAGCTTCCCTGAATCACTTATATGCTTCATGCCTCAATAAATGTCCAGCTGAAATCATTTTCCATGTGAGGTAGAAGGTTAGGGTGACTTTACAGACAGATGTCATTATGACTGTTTGGCACAGTTGTTGGTGTAAACGAGATGATGATGAGAGCTGGTTAACTTGTGCAGCCATCATAACTGCAGAGCTACACAAGTGTGTTTGGTATACGATTGCGTGACTTGTCACTGGAGCAAAATGGCAGAAAATCTTTTGTGTTTCCGAAACGATCTACTAAATATATTATCTTTTACTGGGTTTTTGGCATCTTTGTAAGCCCCGAATGGATAGTTGATACTATATGCAAAGGGGTAGTGTCTTCAATCAGTTTTTTTTCCTCGGGCACGCCACAGAATGTAAGATTTGCTTCATGTCACACAGTGTAATTGTGTAGAAGTAGGTTACGTAGGACTTATAAGCATATATGGATAAGTTTGTTTCCTGTATACTGTTATTACCTTGGGAGGATAACAAAGGCCTTAGTCCTGCTTTTCATAGAAAGCAAAAATATAGGTTGTTGGGGCTACCAGCTTACGGACCAAGCATTGAACTGGTTCTTCTATGAAGCAACCAAAAATCTTACCATCTCCACCAAACTAACTCCTGCTTAGGATGACCTTAACCAGGACAAAAGAGCAATTACAGATCCTTGGAAAGATAATTTCCAATTGGTAATTGCATGGGTAGCATACGCTCTTTGGGGGTTTGAGCTAGATCATAGTTATTGCCGAAACAGCTGGAACCAATGTATTGTAGTATGAGTCTTGCGCTTTCCTTTGCTATAACACAGACAACAACAATCATGCGTAGATGTTCTGCATGCTTTGGCTGTTTTTTATCACTTGGTTTGTGTCAGAAACAATATTTATGTTTGGCAACCTATTCTTACTAACTTCTTACACATTCTGATTACAGAGAAGCTTATTGTCCTGCTTAGAGATGGACGGAAACTGCTTGGCACCCTGTGCTCGTTTGATCAGTTTGGTATGCCGCTTTTACATCCACTTGCCTTAGCGTTGATTCCAATTATATTTTCTGCCATTAATGTTCTGCTTCATTATTTTACTCTGCAGCAAATGTTGTTCTTCAGGGTGCTTGTGAACGAGTAATTGTTGGGGAGCAATATTGTGATGTTCCTCTTGGTCTGTATGTGATCCGGGGAGAGAATGTTGTTTTAATCGGAGAATTGGTAATGACCTCTGTTGCATTAGAAAGTGGCCATGGTCAAACTCATATCTCCATGTTGATGTCATAAATCTGGTATTGCATTGAGCAGGACCGCGAAAAGGATGAACTCCCTGCTCACATGACATGTGTTTCCGAAGCAGAAATTAGAAAGGTACGCACTTGGGCACAATCGTTCCCTTGTTTTGAAGTAGGTGTTTAGCTACCTTCTCTTTGAATGCGGCTTAGCTCTATCGTTCACCTTAACCATTTATATTCCATGCATTTATGTTCTTGATAAATTGAACTAGTGCCTTTAGTCTGTCTGCACTCTATAGGCATATACAGGTTATACGTGTATGGTGATGTCCTATTGATACAGATGAACAGTACTGTTTCTTTTTTCTCCTGAAGGGCATTTTTAAATTCGGCACTAAAATGTTCATGTTTTTTTCACTTCTACTGCGCATTCCATTGATGTTGTTCATGGCAACAGTTTCTTCCTTATGTAACAGTAGTTGATAATTTTAAATTGTAAAGTGTGCAACCCATCCTGATATACAAACATGGAAAACTGTGGATTCAGCTGTTGTTATGTTCCGGTCCTTCTCGCCCTCCCTCTCATGTTCCTCTCCCTCTCATGAACATGATAATGCTTATATGCCCGAACCTCTCATTTGTGAACTTTATCAATGAACCGATTGCTTGCATATATATTTTTTTAATCCTGTAATATGTCTTATAACTCGGTTCAGCAGCAGCTTTACATAACATTGGACCTGTGTAGGCTTGCTTGCATTAGATGGTAGACACATTGGGATTGGCCCTACTTTATTCTATAGAAAGCAAAAGATCTGGAGGACTAGGATTCCAGTTAACTATTAACTGAGAGTACATAACTTGAAAAAGAAAAGGTCCTCTTCACAGTTAGGCAACAATTCTACTCAACCAAGTCTGACTAGATTAGTTTCTTAACCCGGCAAAACTAACTAGGAATGCTCGTATGGACCTGGGTACATCACAGGAGCAGAACAAAGTGATTCCGGTCTGCTATCTATCTTCAGCCTCCTGCATTAGTTGCCGTCTTGCCTTCAGCCTGACATTGCACTCTCAAGCATGCTTCTTTCATCTAGTCTTCTGATGCTACGGCAAACGATAGAGAAGTATTACATCCCTGTAAACTCTTGAAGTCGTTGCAGGCTAGCATAGGAGGCAGCTTCTAGGAGAAACAATTTGAATATCTTTAATACGGAACCACCTGACCCCAAAACTCTTCCAAACAACCTGATTGTTTTTAAGCTGCGTTTTCTTAGCCAAAATTGATACAAATCTTTCAATCAAGCATTGAAATATTTGTGTTTGGCTTATATGTGCTCTTTGAAAGAGGAACCTGACTCCTTTATATTGTTATTTTTACCTTTACAACTAACACGATGCACCTATCTTTACCCAGGCCGAGAAGGCGGAAAGGGAAGCAAGAGACCTGAAAGGCACGATGAGGAAACGGATGGAGTTCCTAGACTTCGATTAGTTCCCTTGTGGTATGTCAGTTGCTGCCCCCCACCCCATTGTGGCCGCGTTGTTTTTAGTGGCGGCTTGTGTTATACATGTCGGCAGAAGAAAGCCTGATGATTGCGCTGTATCCCAGTCGAATGCTTCTTGTTTAACCAGAACGCTTTTGGCCCTTTTGGGTTGATGAAAACAGATTCTTCCGTAGCAGTGTGCCGTTCTTTTTTTTTTTGTTGTTGTTGCTACAGTTCATTCAGAGCCCTCCCTTGCAAGTTGTAACTTTGTCACCTTTCTGCCTGCATGGAGGTGAAGGAGATACGTTTTGCTCCTGTTGTCGTTTGCAACAGTACCCTGCCTTATCGGGATTCTACATGGCACACGCCACTGTGCACCTGATTGGATCTGGGGCCAGTGCCATGCTTCGCCGGGATCCTCGAGCTGCCAATCAGCAGCTCAACATGGCTGCTGACCTGGTCCAGTGGTGTTGCAGTTGAGATAATAATATCTCCATCTCCAGTCTGTTGCTGCTGCTGGATCAGCAGCCCAACATGCAAGTGAAGCGAGCTAGCTGTTGGTGTCGCGCCAATGCTCCCCTTTCCGCCGTCCCCATCCTTGAAAGGCGCCGTCGCTAAAGGAGACAACGCTGAACCCCTCTCATCAACAGAGTTACGGAGCCACATCGGCATCGGCGGCCTGGCCTGCCAGTCACAGGCGCCGCCGGGTTTCAATCAACGGTGGGGTGTCAGTGTTACCGAACGCCCGAGGGGAGCAATGACGACCTGATAATGCACGCTGCTGGTACCAAACGAGCATTGATGAGCAGTGACCCCATTGTTACCGACACCAATCACTGCACCCCTCCAACCTCCGTGACGCCAACAGGTCACTGAAACGAGCAAGCGTTCCTTCCTCCCAATGATCACTTGATCAGCAACAGCAGCCTAGCTAGCCAGTAACCAGACGCGTTCGAGAGAGTACAAATCGGCAGATCCCATCCCCCCAGTTTCAGAAACCACTCAGGTTCGGTTGCGCTTGCACTTGCGGTCACGCACGCACGGCAGGTTGGGCGCCTCCATTGATTAATGGCGTGTACTGGGCGGCAGGCAGGGCAGGGGCGAGGCAGCGCACATGGCGATGCGAGGCCGGCAGCGGCAGGGCGCCTGCCTGCGCGGCCGCGCTCGATCCTTATCCGCCGGCGGGCCGGCCGGGGCATTGAACTTGAAGACGGCAACGTGCACGTGGGTGGGCTAGCTCCCAACGGCGGCCGGCCGAGCTTCACCTGCCGTGCGAACGCACGGGGACGCGGGGTCCGGAGAGAGAGAGAGAGAGATCAGGCGTTAATTGGCGGCGTGATGGGGTTCACGTGCCACCGAACCAACACACTGTTGGAAAAGCCTCGGAGCTGTAGCTGTGTGCCCTCAGTCGGCAGCTCGTGCTGTACTTCTGCTCACTGCGGAACTGTGAAGATCAAGGGAAGTGTCGTCGTCTCTGAATGCACGAACGAGAGCAGTTCATTCACATTATCGGTGTGGGGAGGATCAGAGGCAGCAGCTATACTTTCATTAACATTGATAAGTAGCAGTACAAAGTACAGAACACTATGTGCCGTAACGGAGCTACATTTTCCCTAAAGCTGGAGTGATCGGTCGAATTGAAAAGAATCAGTAACGCCCATGATTGGAGCTGCAGCAAGCACACTGTTTGGCGGCAGTACTGCGCATGCTTCCTCGTTGCCTGAAGAAGCAAAAGGAGGAAGAAGAAGAAGAAGAAGAAGAAGAAAAGGAGGAGGAGGAGGAGGAAGGTGGATTGAGCACAGTGCGCGCCTCTACGTGATCCACCTGCTGCGATCAGCGTTGTCGGACGCGCACACCATGCACGTGACGCGATCACTGGAGGCCGATCACCACACGCCGACGCGCCGCGGCGAATCACCGGCAACATGCAGACGCCGCGTTGCGTGTCGTCGCGAATGCGGCTAGAGACAAAGGGCGTGGCGGCGACGGCGGCTAGGCCTGCGCGCCCGCCGCGCGCTTCATCCGCGCGATGGGGACGAAGGGCGCCGCGAAGTAGGGCTCCACGCCCGTCCACGGCGGGTGGGCGCAGGCCGCCGGCGCCCCCGCCGGGTGGTGGCCCGATGACAGCGCCGCCACGCACAGCTCAGCCAGGCGCCAGACCGCGCGCCGCAGCCACCGACGGAGCCGGAACCCGCGCCGCGCCGGGGCGCGCGCCCCAGGGCCGCCGCCGCCGCCTCCGAGCCGGACCACGTGGACCTTCCGGCGCCCGTGGCGGGGCAGCCGGAACGAGTGCGCGGCGGCGCGGCGAGGCGCCACGACAACGACGCACGGCGCCTCCCCCATCCTTGTCCTCTCTTGGCGGCTTCGACCGTGATCTTTCTCCACTCTGCTCTGCTCGCTCTGCAGCGCCTCTCGCTTTCCTCTCCCTCGCCGCAGCCCACGGTTTGCTTCTTCTTCTTCTCCGTGGCGTTGCGTTCTCGTGTGCTGCCGTGCGCGTATATAAAGGGAGGAGGGACACACGGACACACACGGTTGAGCTGGGCCAGTGTGCAGCGTGTACACGCGTATTTTAAAATTTAAACTAACAATCAAATAATGAAACAAAAAAGCGGGAAAATGATAAAAAGCAGCCGCAAGACAATATATTCAATCTGCGAGGACGAACAAGCTGGCTGGCAATGCTGGAGCGCAACATACTTTTTCATGATTTTGGAGGGTGTCATGCTTAAAACAATGGAGGATCAGAGGCAAGCCTAGCTGCAGCCTGCAGCCAGAGAGTTCATATGGCAGGTGCCAAGAAATTGAGATGCCTGCCACTTCCTGAGAGCCATGTGTCCCTATGGAATACATTCTGATACTATCATGTTTGATTTTATCTTTATGGGAAAAAAATACTCGAGGCATTCCTTTGGAAATTCGAGGGCACGGAATTAAGGCAAAAATTGGAGAATAATCAGAGGATCGTCATCTGGCTACCTTGTGAACCAATTCTCGTCAGTTGATCAAGGATGATGGGGATTTAGCATCTACATTTGTACACATCTATCTTACCAAATGAAGTGAAATCAGGTGTGCGATAGGACAATTGTTCTGAACATTTCCATGCCTTAGGACCTGTGTACACGCTTGACGCGTACGGGGTAGCTACTACAGCAAGCAACGCATGGGACTGTGGGAGTGGTTCAGACACGTTTATCAGGACAGGTGACGCTCACGGTTGGTGAAATAAAAGGAGAGCAAAGAAAAGGAAAAGCCGGGCAAAATTAAATGGAAAAGGGAATTCCAGGCGAGGACCATGTGTGTGCGGGGTACGTGCTACCAGTCCACCACTGCCTTTTTCTTTCATTTCATTTTTTTTCTTTCTTTGCGCAGCCACATCTCAGTTGCTGCTGCTTCTGTTTTTCAATATGATGATCACATGCTTGGTCTCTTTCTTTGATCATCTTTCTTTTTCAGAAGACACAGGGTCCTGCACCCCTTGCATGTTCATGTTGGAAGTTGGAACCCTTGGAGGATTGGATTTCTCATGTACTGCTACTGTTAGTAAATTTCCAGTTAAAAATTAAGAGAGAGGAATTGTTTGTCATGGGAATGGAAATCTGTTACATTCTCAAATCCATGTGTCCTGATCATACGGCTGCTGATTTGTTTGTAGGCTAGGCTAAGACAAAAGGGTGTGTCGTCCCCGTCGGCGAGGAAGAAGGAAACAAATTTGGGACCCCGGGGCGATTGACAGACAGGAGACTGCATTTGGTGCCAACATAGAAACAGAAACATTATGGATCATCCCCAATCATGTCAGTGATCGACATTGGAGGCTTATGAAAATGGCGTCGACACGTACTGGGGGACTGGGGCCACACCATGGAATGCAAGGTTCGTGACTCTGTCTGCACTGCATTTTTTTCGCTGCGTGTTTATACGAAAAATAAGCATAGTGCTAATTGGGGGGGGGGGGGGGGGGGGGGTTCCTGGTCAAAAAAAGTTGGACCAACCCGGCATCATAATAGGAAAAAGGCTCCCCCCCTTTTTCTCCGTCTCCGACTCGCTGTCCATCCTCGTTTTCCTGCCTAGAGCGCACTAAACCCCGGCCCTCTTTAAAACCCAAAAAATCCCCCACCGGTCCCACTTAAGTGGGCAGTGAAAGGGCCGCAAAACTCAATGGTCTCCATTGGTCCAGCCCCCTATGCAAGGCTCCCTAAAGGAGACGCAAAATTCTGAGCTTGCTTATTCCGACCTACCTTTAAACCCCCCAGGGGGATCATCTTGTGTGGACCTACGGGACCTATCATG
>NC_028456.1:21208130-21274093 GCF_000263155.2 Setaria italica
TCAGGACGGCAGAGGGAGCGTCAACTTGCTACGAGCGAGTGACATTTGTTGGTTTGGCAAGGACGGGCGCTTCGCTTGGCATATTCTGTTGAGAGGCAGGCTCTGTGTACACGGCACTTGCGACCACCACTGGACTGTCACGTCGCTTTATCCGGCCCAAGTCAAGTGAATCGGCTGGTGGGCTATGCGCCTATGCTGCTGTCAAGGCACGGCCAAGCGGGCGATTCCGTCCTCCAGCCACATGGAACCGGCGCTTAGCTGAGGCAGGCAGGAACGGCACGGCCACATGGGGACGCCTTCACGCCGTTCAGCCTGCGCGCGGGCGACGACGGTGAGAGGAGGAGGAACGGGACGGGAGCAGCGCACGCGGTCGGGTCGGTGCAGCTGGCGGCACCAATGCAGGTGCAGCAGCCAGAAGGGGCCACGGGCCACCGCAGACCGGCCGGGCGGGCCGCGGTTTCCGAGTCCGGCGGGGTGCCGGTGTCCGCGCCGCGCCGCGCGGCGTTGCCAGCCCAGGCGGACGTGAGGATGCTGCGTGCGGGACCAGGCCCCAGGCGGCCAGGCGTACACAGCTAGCACCCGCGCTGCGGCGGCATCGCGCGCCCTGCGGTTTGCCCACGCCCCCGACCGCGTGTTCCACAATGCTCGATGTAGATGTGCAGATAGTCCGCAGCCCGATGGCCCGGCACGCAGCACGATTTTTTAGCCTGGCTCAAGCCTAGCCCAGCCCGGTAGCCAGCGTGCTCGGGCCGGCACGGTCTAGAGGGCCCACCCGTATAAACCCCGCACAAGAAAACTCCTAACTGTCTCCGGTCTAGCCTAAACTATTTCACCAACCTTAACCTGCCGCCACCTCTTCGTTCCCCGTCATTCCTATCTGGCTTCCGGAAGCTGGATAGTTACTTGGCTCAATTACTTTAAGATTCGTGCGCAACTTCCAGGCCATCCGATCGCCTTCCTCTTCCTCTCCTCTCCTCCTCTCTCGCGCTGCCGTTGACCTCCCCACGCCGCCACCGTCTCCCACGCCACTGAGGAATCCAAGTCCGGTGGAGCGGGCAGGAGGTGGAGGGAGCGCTGTCGGCCAGGGTGGTGGTGGAGGCGGCGGCAGGGTTAGGGTTCGGGGTTGCTGGGGTGGAGGCTCCAATGGTCGGTGGACATAAAAGAGGAGGGGGGGCAAGGGAGCCGGAGGACCGGCGGCGGCACGGTAGCGTCGGACGGTCGGATGGGCTGGTGACTGGCAGCGGGGGCAAGGATGCCCATGGGATTAGGAAGGACGGGCGGCGATGATTAGGGGGGGCGGCTGCCAGCTGGGGTGGAGGAGGAGGGGGCGGGGGTGGCGGCGCGTCAAGAGGAAGAAGTTGAGGAAGGAGAGGAAGGGGTAGACCGCTCCTATCTGACTTCCACAAGATAGGAACTCCCTTCGTTCCCACACTCGCTACTGAGCTACCGCTTGACCGCCTGTCTTCCTTGCCATACTCGCCTGGTGCTTCCACTCCGGCCTTCGGCGGCCACCCTCCTCGTCGAAACCACGTTGCGCCCGGCAACCAGTGCTTCCCTTTCTCCCTGACCTCGAGCTCGCCGCTCCCTTTCTATTGTTCGCTCCCCTCCGGCCTCCCCCCCTCCCTCCTCTGAATATGAGCTCCAAGCGCGGCCGTGGCTTGTGCAGCTCGGAAGTTGCTCCGATGCCGCCCCTCTCCGAGGCTTCGAGCCACGTCGATCCCACCGGTGCCACCCCTGCTTCCCACTCAACCGCGCACATCAGATCCCAGCGCCCTGCAGCTGGGGCAGTGGATACGGTGACGTGCGCGGGGCGGCTCGTCGAGCCGAAGGCGACGCCAGCGGCGCACAGGAAGCAGGCGCACGTCGTGCTTCGGGATGGCCCGTAGTCTGTTGTGCCTTCGGACCGCCCATAACCTACCGTGCTTGGGCTGCTGGCTCACGGGCACGGCACGGCATGGCATGGCAGCATCACCGTGACGGGTCAGGCACGGTGCACGGTGCAACCGGGCCCGTGACGGGCAGCCCGAATGGCCATCTATAGTGCTCGCCCATGGCTGCGAACCAGCAAGGCCCGAGCTCCCAGGCATGCGCACGCGATCGGACTCTGCTGTCTCCTTCCGTGAAGGAGAAGGATGGTACATGTTGGCGTGCGATGACGTTACTGGCATCAGCCTCACAGTTGCCGGAGATCACTACTCGAGTCTCTACTCCCGTAGGCTGTAGTGTCCAACGGAAACCGCATTACCCAACAACCCATCTCCCAGAGCACCAATCATGACGCACAGCGTTTATGTAATGTAACCAAAAGGTTTCCAAGGCAACAAAAGGCTAATAAAAGGTGTAACCCGGGTCTCTCCACCGAAACTTTGTGAACCTTCCGTCCTTCCGTCCACTTCGCAGCAGCGACCAACGTTCGTGCCAGCGTTTTCGCCGGGGCGACGAATAGCCGCTCCCTCCATCTACCATATCTCAAGGTACAACAAAAGCAGTGCTCACAGATTATTTCCTACATAAAACTGGACTTTGCAGAGAGACGATGCGGTCAAGTTTTCCTTTAGCAGGTGGTTGCTTCGCCCCAAAGGTTCGGTCTGAAGGGCGCGCCGGCAATTCCCTCTTTGCGAACTGGCCGCAGCTTTGCTTGCCACTTGCCAGAAATGTTTGACGATGTTCCGCCGGCGCCACTGTTGGGCTTTTCCTGGCCACGGAGAAACAGTAGGGTTAGGCAGGAGAATCCTCTAGGGTTAGGCACCTTGTACCAAAGCTATATAGAGGTTGCTGCAAAAAAGGCCACAACTCTATGTGATGCTTGATCAACCCTATAGCATATACTCACTCCATTTCAAATTATAAGTTGTTTTGACTTTTCTAGATCCATAGATATTATTATACATCTAAATATAGTGTATGTCTAGAACCTAGAAAAGTTAAAACAACCTACAATTTGGAACGGAAGGAGTAACTTGTTAACCACACACACGCACAAACATCTGGTGCAGCATCAGTGGTTGGCTTCACATAATATGAAGAATCATCATGTATTCTTTCCCAAAACCTCAAGTATAGTTCACTAATAACCAGCGAAGGACAGCAATATAGGAAAAAATCAAGCATTCTTTTGTCCTAAAAAAGAAAGTCACAAAAGATTTGGAGGCCACCAGAAAACACCAGTGATGGAATATAGTCAATCCCTTTTCAACCGAAGTGATATACGCATCAAGAGTAAGAAATGCAGTGCGCTTTTTCATGCAAAGTGCCTCAGAAATCAAGGATCCTAAGATCCAACAGCTCTGTCCAGTATGATTGATTGCATGAAAGGGACATTCGTTCTTCAAGCAAAGAAAAGGAAAAACTTGTCAACAACAACAAAAGGACATGGTGCGAACAAATTTTTGTTCTAAAGATCCCAAACTCACCGGTGGAATGGCAATAAATAAAACAAATAAATCTAGGTTCAGTACAGTTTCATAAATTTTAATAGTTGCACACAGATGAAAAGAGAGAAAAATCTCTTCAAACGCACAAAAATGCAGGACGATGGGCACCAACCAATGACACGCTAACAAGATGCAAAGGTTCCATTTCATTGTTGGTGTAGCTATCATTCACATGCTTCATTTGGCGCTTTGGCATTTTCCTTGAATAGGTTAATAGCTTGCTCAGCAGCTCAGCCAAACTGGATAGTCTAGCAAAATCAGGTCGCCCATTTTCATTACCTTTCATCCAACGTCTTCTTTTCTTTCTGCTCACCTCTCAGTACATATCTGCTTCCATGCTAATCCACATGTTTGGTGCATATGTAATCCTTGAGATTGCCAAGTATCAGTACATGTTTAACTGCTGAACAGAACATTTTTATGAATTCATGAGCAATATGAGAGCTTTATAGCTAAACAGAAAAAAAAAAGTTACTGATCACCTGCAATTACAAACAATAGTAGCAATGCATAGAGCATGTGCCAAGAGGCCAGACGCCAGAAGTACTTTTCCATGGACATGGATTACACAAGGCTACTTCATTCGGACAAAAGTATGTGTAATAAGAAACAGCTCTGGTGACAAATATTCTGCATTCTGGTAAAATTATTATCATCTAATAATGCCACACCCTCTATATTTGAGACATTACAAGAAGTTTGAGATGAAATCAACAGCAGTGTTGCAACCTCAAATGAAATGAATTAGAATGCGCATCAGAAGCACTTGCAGAAGAGATACATACAATTGCCAAGGAGAAACTTCTGAGCAACACCACCAGAAAGATGCTGCTTTATGAAAGTTAGACAAACTATATTCAACCAGAGCAGTTGTTTTCTGGTTGCTTTATGCAGGGCTTTTGTCCAACTTCCAAGAAAAGGTTCTTGCAGTGACTTTCCATTGTAGAGAGACTCTGAACCACACCAACCTACTGGATTTTCCTCATTGCTTCTCAGCTTGGGAGACTACCTTGTTTGAAACAATTGTCCTTTGCTCCAATATAAGTACTCGCCTGCTGGCCACAGAACTTGCTAGAGGCAAGGTAGGCAAACAGAAACAGGGGTACAGATCCAAGCAACAGATCTCTCCCTCAACTTCGTGAGCAGCATCGAGCAAAATGGACAACAGCATTCCTGTAGTTAGCAAGATTTTTTGCTCAGGCACTCCAACAATGCTGATGATCAGGAGACGACCCATTGTAGTGAATGGTGGTGGTTTTGTTGTTACTGACCTCAGTCACAATGTTGTCTTCGTCGTAGATGGTTGTGGAATACTTGGATCCAAGGGAGAGCTTATGGTTAAAGATGGTGAAGGAGAACCAATACTATCCATCTCTAAAAAGGTAATGGTAATAACTGCAAAATATGATGCATGCTTTCTTGATTTTCCATGATTTTGAGTGCTTCACTTGAACCAAAAATTGATAGGTCAAGAACTATAGCTCCATCAAGTTGATCTAATTCCTATGAGCATATTTACATTATTAGCAAAGGCTAGGCTAGCTCTTAAATTTTTTAGAGATGTGGGAACACCTTTCTGTTCCAGCTCCCATTTACAATAGGGAGACTAGTTCTTAAAGAAGAAAATAGCGAGAAGGATGCAAGAACTTCACATACTTTTCTTGAGAAATGGCAGAAACATAAATGCGAAAAATACACAAATGATGTCTTCCCTTCATATGTTATTGATGTTCACAGTATTAAAACTCTACACCACAGGGAGGAATTGTCCAGGCTCTAAGCACTAGGAACAAATGGAATGGATACTTGATGGATTACCAAGGAAAAGACAAGTTGGTCTTCAGCCTAACTGATCCAAAATCATGTATAGCACAAAGTGCTCCAATTAGAATTCATATTGAACCCAAGATGCACTGCAAAAATTGGGATTTCGAAATTGGTGGATCTTTTGCAGATAGAGACTGTACAATAGTTGATTGCACCAGAAAAATAGTAGCCCAGGTATGCCATCCACACCATTATAGTTACCTACTCTTACTTCAGCTTTTGTAGTAAATTACCTTGGCAGACATTCTTTTTGTTGACACCGAATTTGATTAAGGCATACATAAACTAATCCAGGTCATGATTAACAAGAATTATTCCATGACAGCAGAAAAAACAAAGTATATTCTAGACATCTACAGTCACGGTTCATGTAGGGCTAAGAAAAGTGTTTAATCATCTCAAATGATATTGCTACCCTGTTATGTAAATGCACATGCACTTGTTTAAATGAAAGTGTAGAAGTGTATGATCAACATTGCATTCGTGCCACCAACATTTGAGCATCAAGGATTGAGATCTAACACATGGTATCTGTTCTGCAGATGGGTAGGAAAGAACTGATGGGAGGCAAGGACTTCTATCATGTGGAAGTGCAGTCAGGATATGACCAAGCTTTCATCATTGGGGTGATGGCAATTCTTGACAATATCCATGGAGAATCAACCAGATGCTGATAGCATAAATGAGAGAATAGAGTAGGCTCATGTTCAATAGCATTGATCTTGCAACCTACTTTCATCTTCAAGTTAGAAACAGGTGCACGCTGGCACCATCACATGATTGTATGACCCACACTGAATATCATTTCGAAGCCAGCTGATATGAGCCTTTTGCTGCCAGTCAGTTGTTCGTTAATAAACAGGGAGACACATAACAAGCAAGAGGACTAACCGACTAAGGGCACAGAAACATAGAGCATCCCTATTCCAACGGTACCTACCTGCTATGTATTATAATTCAACAAACAAAAATTTGCAATTGTCATGAGTTATCAACGAAGTTGCCTTGTACCATAGTCAGTAGAAACCTGGGTCGAGGTCAACCGGGCCGTGGGTAGCAGAGGTGCCTAAAAATATGGGTCACTGATATGCCAACATAAGTAGTTATTGAAGATCAGTACAAAGTAAAAAAAGTTTTTTTAAAAAAAAGACAGTAAATTCATTCAGCCCATCCAGCCAACTACACCACCTAATGTTACAACAGTCACGCACGCAGCACCTTCTCCCTCCTGCGGTCGTGCCTTGCTCCTCACCTTCTCTCTCTTCTCTGGCAACCCACCTCCGATGTCCACAAGTCAACCACTGGTAGCCCACATCTCAAACCAGGCAGCAGTAAAATTGATTGCCCATGGTCTCCTCTTCTGTTTTGTGCCCTAAATTTTGTTGGAGACAGTTTAATTTTGCGTTGGCCGTTGGTGCTCCCTAAGTTGTGTGGTCCTATCCGCCTTTGGCTGTATCAGCTGTCCCAGACATCATTGCACCCCCCCCCCCCCAACCCCCCCGCTCCCTCATCTCCTTTCCCCTGTTCCTTTGTACGGGCCATTCCACCCATGGTGTGCCCCTGCTGGTGCAGAGTGGTTATCCACGAAGAAATGGACATGTCTACACCATGACCCTTGATTTGGGACAATGCCCCCCGGGTTGTGGAACGCGCCATCGACCCCGACATCTGTCACTATGCCTTGTACACCCCAAGTAGTGCTCAAGGATATCCCTTAAGCAGCGCAAACAGAAATAGGATGATTGAAATTATGAAGAACATTACAACCTTAACTTGGAGTTCTTTTGGACAGCTTAAACTTAATTTTGATGCTGGAACAAACTTAAGTACTCCCAAAAGTGTGATATTTGAGGCCTAGCAGACAAGCCAATGTGGAACTTTCATGAAGAGATCGAAGTCCATCCTTGGCTTAACTGATTCCAGATCCTCAACAGAGTATAGAATATGTTAGTAAAACTTGAAACTAGATACTCGTGCTTGATGGCATGCTTAAAGTTGGAACGGAAAAGGCATATACTCAGGCTTGCGTAGACATGCTAGCAAAAATTGTATACGAGGCTACTGTAGACATAGCTATCTGGACATGAAAAATGCACAACAGTGTGCATACTCTTTCCTAAAAGAATCTATATGAGGATGAACAATACACAGAGAAGAAAGAATACAGCTGAGGTACCTCTGCTAGAGAGTAAATTACTTCCATCCAATTCCTCAAGCATAGTCTTCAACTGAAGAAAGGATATAACTGAAGTAGCTCTGCTAGAGAGTAAATTTACTTCCATAAAAATTTTCAAACATTGAATCATCAACTGCTACTTCAATCTTGTTCAGTTAAGAATCTCCAGAACATAGTGGCTCTTGAATCTTGGCAAAATGCCCAAAGTAACGGAAACTATGCCCGGATATAATGTTTACAGGAGCGTCCCAAGCATTGATGTGTGCAAGATCATCACTAAAGCAGGGCAGCACTACGGACACTTGTTTGAGTCCTCTTCATGAGACTCACCAAATCAACTCGCTGAATGCACAATGCACCAAATAGCTTAACCTTTTCATTCTTATTCAGTATGAACTTGGTTTGATTACTTTCTTGATAATTAGGTAGCCTTGGTGCAACCAAGATCTCAATATTTACACTTGAGTTCCTTTTAGATGGATGTCCTGCAAAACAACAACTTTGTTTCATTGAATAAACTAAAGTGGGAATGTGGGATTCACATGACGAGGCATGTTGACAAACTAAGAAGGAAAGATGCCAATTAGGTCTTTAATTTAGAAATAATGATATTATGACCAGTGCAGTAAAATGTGCATATCCAAGCAGGCTATTAAACTCAGCATTTTTTTTCTAAGATTGAACATGGTGCCATATTTGTGATGTGCTAGATTGTGTTGTGTGTGTGTTGGGGGGGGGGGGGGGGGGGGGGGGCATTAGGCATGCTTTCAAGTTATTAGATCTTACACAGCTTACAGAATCAGAGTGCTGATTAGGTAATTATAAGTTAAAATGGAAATAGATTAAAAACAACTGATTAAAATCAGAGTGCTGATTAGGTAACTAATTAGCACAGTTGTGATGCAGGAGGCAACTGATTAAAAACAAAAAACTCACCAGAGCCTGCTGCTCTCATCTAGATAACTCCCAGGTTTATGCTGAAATAAGCACCGGAGGCAGTTAAGGTGCTCTTCACTGAATTCTCTATTTTAGCACAGTTCAACTATACAGCAATTGAAGTATCTAGTCTTTGGCTCTGGCGAGAACAAACTTTCTGACTAGATGAAGCATGTCCCGAAGCAATAAGCATTATGCGATCCACCTCGTTAGGCATCCCAGCCTTCAAAAGACAACTAATAAAAGAATCAACTGTAATATTGTCAGGGTGACACCCAGTCTCCACCATTTTGTGGAAAAGGGTGACTGCTTCTGATATCCTACCTTTCATACAGTGCCCAATTATTAGAATAGTATACGTATACTTGTCAGGATGACACCCTTTCTCTTCCATATCCAATAGGATCAAGTTTGCTTCATTCACCTTTCCTCCCTTGCACAATATATCAATCACAGGGTTATATATGAATGTTCGTGGAGCAATATCTTCCCGCATGTTCAATTCCCTCAGAAGACCAAGGGCTTCCTCTGATCTGTTCTGCTTACAAAGTGAGTGTATGATGATAGAGAAAGTGTATACGTTTGGTTGAATATGATACTGAGCCATCTCCTTCCAAATCCTCATTGCACCATCAAGCTGTCCACACCGACAATATCCATCAATCAGCGAACTAAATGTCACAATATCAGGAGGGCAGCGACGGAGCATCAGCTGCTGATACATTCCCACTGCAGATTCAATATCTCCAGCCTTTCCATATCCATTAATAAGCACATTGTATGTGACCGTGTTGGGTCTTGTCCCAGATTCAAGCATGTCATTGTATACTGCCATCGCATCCTCCATCCTGCCAGCCTTACAATAACCTGAGATCACTGAGGTGTATGTCACTACATTGGGCGTGGAAACACCATCCCTCTGGAGCCTCCTCAATACCTCACGGCCTTTGTTCACCTCCTTCACCCTACATAGCCCATCAACAAGAATATTGTGTGTGACGGTATCCGGTGAACACCCAAACTCATCCATCCTTTCAACCAATGCAAGTGCCTTTTGGACATTCCCCACACGACAGACCCCCTTAATGACAACATTAAAACTCCAGACATCCGGTGAGTACAGACCTTCTTCAATCCAATTCTCAAACAAAGCAACAGCATCCTGCACGCGACCATGTGCAATCAACGAGTTCATGAGCTTGTTATACGCATACGGCTCAATGTCGCAACCAAACTGGGAGCCCTTTGCGAGCAAAGTCACCGTGGCATCAAGAAGGCCGGCATTAGTGCAGGATCCTGCCACGAACGAGAAGAATCCGGCATCGGGAAAGTACCCCGACTGGCCCATCATTTGGTCGAACAGCTTGAGGGCGTCGCTGTGGCGGCCGGACTGGCACAGCAACGAGATGACGTGGCGGTAGGAGTGCTCGGAAGGGGGTAGGGAGAGCGGTGGGGAGTGCAGGGCGGAGAAGATGCGCAGCGCGGCGGCAGCGCACGGCGCGAGTCGGACCGCGGCCGCGGCGGCGAGCGGTGAGGGCGCGAGGGCGCGGAAGGCCGGGAGGCGGTGCGGCCGTAGGAGGGCCGCGGATGCGAGCGCCTTAGCGATCCAGAGCTCGGCGGCGTGCGGCGGTGCCGGGGCCGGGGGCGTGGACGGATGTTGCGGCGTAAGGTGGGCGGCGGGGCTGAAGGAGTAGTGGAGGAGGCGGAGGAGGGGGTGGTGAGGAGGAAGGCGGAGGCGGACGAGGAGGAAGGTGTTGTGGCGGAGGAACATCGGGGAATGCGGAGACCGGGGCGGCAGGGCGTATGCGAGGAGGAGGAGGCGGCGGCGGCGGTCATCGACTCTGGGCGCGGGGAGGAGGCATAGGGCGTGAGAGTCAGGGGGTGCGCGTTGGAGGGAGAGGACTGAGCAGGGTTTTTCGGTGTTTCCGTGGTGGAAAGTTGAAACGACGAGCCAAACCAGGCTCTATTTTTCAGCAAATGCGAGACCATTTTACCGAAGGAAAAATTGCATTTTACTGCTCTCAACTATTTACTTTATCCATTTAATCCTAAAGAAAAATTTAAACTCACTTTACTTCCCAAAATTATTTCATTTGATCCATTCTACCCTCTAATTAGATTTTTTTTATTTCTTCAAATACAGATTGAAATTTAATTTCAGATTTGATCAGTTGACTTATAACATGACGTTCTATGTTAGAAAAATATATTAAAATTTTTTCATGATTTCTTCTCGTATAATTTTGTATATCTAAGATCAATTGTATATTAAATATTCCTAACCTATGAAAATAATCATGAAAAATTCTTAGTATAATTTTCTAACGTAAGGCGCCATGTTTGTATATGCTCACAAAATTTGAACTCAAAATTAAACTCATACACGATGAAACAAAAAAGAGAAATCTAATTAGAGGGTAGATTGGACCAAATGAAAAAGTCCAGGAACTTGGTTTAGGGAGTTAAGCGGACAAAGTGGATAGGTGAGAGGAGTAAAATGGACCTTTTCCTTTTCTGAAAAATAAAACACGGGGAAACTCAATTCATAATGCAAAAATATAAAGACTTCTCTAATTCTGCTTTAGATATATTAATAATAGAGAGAGTTACATATGACTAAGGTCAGTCTCAGTGCACAGTTTCATTGCACAGTTAATAAGGCTGAGAACTAGGTAACTGTACTAGCGGAGTATCATGGGATATAACTCCTCGAAACTCTCCTCATTCAGCAAAATTGCTAATGTGGCATAAAATTTAATGCTCATAAAATTCTTCATAAACTCCATTAAAGCTGACCTAAGCTAAAAAAAATAAAGAAATATACATCGGATCACCACAAAATTGCTCAGCGCAATTAGCACCTCTAGGTGCTTGTCCCCTGCCAACGAGGTGCTTGTCCCCTGCCAACGTTCAGCGTCTTGCCACCTGTTTAATTTTTGAAACCAAAGAGTCCGACGGAAGGAAAGGTCCTTTGGCACAGCCTAGTGTAAAAGAGTTTCGGCTTCAACGCGCGCTATTTAGCACTGTGCGTTACTATGGACGAAGCCGGAACATATAACAGGGCTTCAAAATGAACTCGGAAGCCGGTGAAGCCTAAAAAAGTGGCTTTCTGCGGCTTCGGCTCCGCTTGCTAGTTACGAAGCCGAAACCCTCCTAAGCCATACCAAATGAGCCCGAAGTTTCTTTGAAAAACTCGTTGAAAGTTCCCAACACACAAGCTTCTTTTCTTGAAAACTAGATAATTTTCCACCCAATTATGACTTAGTAGAAAGGAAGAGGTAATAATTCACTGTAAATTTATTTTGAAACACCAATCGATGTAAAAGGAAATTTTAAAAGACTTATCATGTATACAAAGAGAGGGTCCTTAACTCTAAACGCATCATGTTGAGCCATGTTCCCCAAAATTTTGGCCCTGTTTGTTTGCCTCCTAAATTATATATGCATAATAATATATATGCATCTAGAAAAGCCAAAATGACCTACAATTTAGAACAGAGGGAGTACAAGAATAGTAGGGTAAAAGATCATCTTAGGATCATAAATAATCTCAATAGATTATTTGAGATTATTCGTGGTCCCATGGAGATCCTAAGTGTTTTTTTACTATAGTACACATGACCCATAATCTAAATTATATAATCTAGATGGATTAATCTGTAAGGCCTTAGCCTATTAGATTGACCGGATCGCTTAACTCTAAGATAGCATCATGTTGAGCCATGTTTCCTAAAATTTAGTTCATTAGATTGACCAGTTCGCTTCATCCTCGTTATCTACCTCTGTTTTCATCATCGCAGCCACCATAGACCACTTACTGATTTTATCGTCAAATAAATACTTTAAACTTAAGTATCTTTAAGCTTTGCCAATGACGGGTAAGACCAAAATGAACTTTGCAAGTTGCTGCTTCAGCTTTCAAATAGAATTTTTGATCAAATTGTTGCAATTATCTTTGATGAAATCTATCTACAGAAGTGCTTCTTGCTCACATTTCAAACGGGCGCAACGTCCCAACACGCAGAATCTAAAAATGTGAGGGTGCGATGTGAAAATCCCCAAAACACCCAACTAGATTACGGCCGGGTGGCGCGGGCCGGCCGCTCCATCGTGTCCCGAGAGGTCGGACCGCCGCCGCGCCGCCCAAATCCACCGCCGAAAAAAAAGGGAAGCCCCTCTCTCTGTTCGGCTCGATGGCCTCGAGCTCCGGCAGCGGCGGTGGGGCGGAAGGCGGGGTCGGGGAGGGGCCGACGACGCTGGACGAGCTGTACCAGATCAACGTGGTGCCGGCCGAGCTGCACTTCAAGTTCCGCAAGGAGCTCCAGGGCCTCCGCGTCGGCCTCAACCTCGAGGTCTCATCTTGTCCCGTACCAAACCCTAAACCTCGTCATAAAACCCAGTGCTGGATATGAATTTTCATCACTCATAGATTTATTTGGTCCTTTCCTCCAATAGTTTGCCTCTGACTGATAGTAAAATTGATCCCGCCCCAAGCATCCTTGGCTTCGGAAATGTTAAATCCTCGCAATGGTTGTGCTGTCGAAATAGTATCATCCATAAAATTCCCTCCCCTTCTGTACACTGACAGTCTCATCTGATCAAAATCTTACCGATGTGGAAATTTTAGTGTCGTGTCCCCCATATTGGTTGTTACTACTCTGAACTATGTTTAATAGTTTCAGCTGCTTCGTAATGTCTAAATGTGATGATATATTGCCTTTGCAGTTCTACAATCTTGAGGTGAATGGTTTTGAGGCGAAGATAGTACTCAAGCCTCTAGACTACGAACGGAAGTGGAAATTCCAGTACAAGCCCATCAGTGGTGACGTACAGCTGCTTTCCAAGAAGATACCAGTTACAAAGTTTCTAAATCTACAGGTTCTTTTCTTCTGTATAATCCTGTTAATTGGAATAGTGTTTTGTGACAGCAAGCACTGTACATACTCGGAAAATCATTCTATGCAGACAAGTTCCAGCTAATTTATTTCATTCATAGACCACAGGTATTGTCTATGGAATTTGTGCCTACTGGTGCAGCTACCAATGTTAATTGGCCAATGTGACTGCGTTATGTATTTGATGCTTATGTGAATGCATGGAATTTATGCAAGCAAGAAGTTACAGTTAAAAAGATTAAGATTGGTAAAAGTAACCTTATTTGTATTTGCTGCCTTGATTCTGGTAGCATAATGCTGAAGAAAATATCTCATTACACCCCAGCTAAGGATAATTATTGTCTGTACAAAGTACAAACTGCGTCTTGTATTTGAGCAAGCTTTGGTTGCAATATTCTTTAGAAACTATTCCTTGGGATGCATCAACTTGTATTACAAGAAGCAAGAATAATGTTTTAATTTCTGGTTACATGAAGTGTGAAACCACCTATATAGTATGTAGATATTTAATATCTTTCTCTTTTGCGATTTAACATTTCCCTGAGTAAATGAGGGTAGCTGAGAACATAATTTAGTTGATATGCTATTCTTCCCTGTGTGATTTGATGATTAAGGTTTACATGCTTAATTATTTATGCTAGCAGAAATTGGTCATGTATATGGTCCTGAAAAAATTGCATGCTTCATTAGAAACAGAGTATGTACCACTTACCTAGACAAGAAGTCCATTGAACATTATTACTCACCAGAGTCACCTCCAAAAGGTGTGCAGTAATCATCATCATCTAAATAGATGCCATAAACATGATAGGGTAGAAAAATTACACCAATTGGCCATCCCATCCTTGGTCCAGAAAGGCCAAATGGTTTAAAACTAAATGCTCATATGTGAAGTTCACTTTGATTTGTATAAGTTTGTTTTGTGTCATTGATAGTGCATGGAATTTCTAACAGCATGGATTACGCAGGTTGGCATCGGTCACAATTTTCACATGAATGCAACTGGATGGAAATGGAAGCTTTCTACCTGCCTTGGGGGAGATGGTGTCTCACAAATAAGAAACAAGTCTAAAATCAGCATGTTCCCAGGGTTTGATTTGAGGATTGGATGGAGAGCTGAATATGTGCTTCCTGAGATACATGGGTAAGTCTGAATCAACACTAACCTTACTTAAATTGCTGTGACCGTTAGAAGTATTGAGCAGGACCCTAGACTCATATCCATCGAAAACCTGCTGCACTGAGGACAATTTGAACTCACAAACACGACAACTCAACCTTTTCTTTTTCGAATCAACACTACAACCCAACGCTTTCTTTCGAATCAACACTACAACTCAATTGTGATTACTATCTTTGCTCTACACAGGGCTGTTGGCACAGGAGAACCTGCCTTCAGTTTGAATTATGGGCGGCTGCATGCATCAATAGATCGGGTCGAGGCTATCGTTACTCAATCAGATCAGTACTGATCGTCCATGGTGGAAGTCAAAGGAGAGTTCTTCATCGCCAGCAATCATCTCAACCAAATCTCAGGGTTTACTAGAAGCATTTTTAAGCTCTATGTACAGTTGTTAGCGAACTTTGAGTTTCTCCAAACCCTGTGCGGCTTTTCCTATGTCTGAAAACGTAATGAAATAATATCATGCAACTTGTGTTTGGCACTTGGGACCATCTACCAAAGAGATGCGCACTGGCGCTTACACTACCAGAATATCAGTACAAGCTGTGACCTCGCTCCACACACTAGCAAATTGTGCTGCACGCCTGCACTACAAGAATATCAGTACAAGCTGTGAGGTCATTCCACACACTAGCAAATTGCGCTGCATTGCTGTGTACCGCACCAGATTAGAGACATGGGTGGCTGGTGCATGATCTTTAGGCATTCAGATTTGTATTCTAACATACCAAAGTAAACACTTAAAGCGGTTGAGGTAAAGAAATACGTGATTCAACGGCTATTTCATTTGTCTTCAAAAATTGCTCCAGTGCAAAGGGCACGGAATGAACCGGCTGCAAGCCCATACCATGGTCTACGATAGAGTAACCAGATAGTTATTGATAGACACGACAGAAAGCACAGACCTAATGTCTATGTCTTGAACGGTATTCATTCACTGATCAAGCAGTACAGTATGCAAAAATGTCTGTTTAGATTAGACTAAGCTCTCTTCCACAAGAGGGGTTTCCCTAGACAACCGATGTCTCCCAGATGGTCAGAGACATGAGCTACCAATTCATTTACTCTTGCGCTCGCTGTTGTAGTCATCAATCAGCTTCTCAACATCCTTCCAGAACAGACCTTCCACAAGAACACCTTCCTTAGTAAACCTGCCCAAGGGAGTACTGTTAGTATGCTTGTGAATTTCAGAAGAACTAGGACATCGATACAAACAAAAAGTTGTGTACATGCACTTGAGCTTGCACAATTTTGCCATGACATGGAATAAGACCCAGAAAGCAACCACTGTGATTTTCAACTAACGCGCAGCATTGATGACTAGCTAATATACTATGAAACTACATAGGAGTTTTAGGTGCATCATACAAGAAACATTGTCGCAGAGCCTTGTGTGCCGATGTGTCAGTTGATTGCATGCTGGATAGTAAGCATTTCAATCAGATTTAAAATGTAACTAGAGAAGGATGCCTCGCTACAATTGAGATTAAAACAAGAAATTCATTCTCACTATTAAGAAATCTAAAATTCTCAATTGAAAACTATTGTACACATACCACTTTGTCACGCTCTTAGAGAAACGGACTGGCTTATTCGCAGAGATAGACTGCGGGTCCGCACTGTCTATTGTGAGAGTGTACATGTCTGAGAATCTTGGTAACTTAGAAGAAATAATGAGGCCAGTGCTGTTGAAAGAACCCTGAGAGAAAACTCAGAAGTTAGCAAAGGTATACACATCACGTCCATATGACAATACTGAATGAAACAAGAACAGACATCTCAAGTAACTGGCAATCACCAAAATAAGATCACATCACTATCTAATACGCAAGGCATTCACTACCACATCAATCTTAAAAGCAACACATACACCAAAAGGGGCAAATAACAAGTACCATTTCTAGAAACATGTTCTTTAGTAACTACAAGGACTGGACAGCCCAGTAAATTTGAAATTACGGTCACTGGAAGCAAAATGCTCAAATCATCTACATACACACCCTTTTGCTGTCTAAACTATGCAATGCAGTTCCCTTCTAAATTGATAATATCTATAGTATCATGCAAGTCGTGATCAAATAAAGCAGTTATTTAGCATTCAAGCAAAAATGAGACCAAGTGTGCAACTACTAAGCATAGTGTATCACTCCACACCCAACTACTCCACAGAGTGTGCCACTGTGACTAAAATTGAATAGTTTGAAAGTTTGAAACTAAAGGCATGTGTTGAGTAATGAGGAAGCAAAATACACAGCTGAACACTGTTCCTGGAGAGAAGGGTAAATAATAAAATCCATGTTGTCTAACAATCATAAGAAAAAGCTATTCCGTTGGCAAAAAATGTCCATAAAGTGGGATTAGGAAACTTATCACAGCTCTTAAAAGTTACCCAGAAACTTCCAAGGCAATTGCAAATAAAACAGCAGCAATTTTGGGTCATCAGAATTTTAAACAGGTGAAAACTTCTTAACATTGTTCAGCATGGGCAAATCTGCATGGATACTTGATTGAAGAACAATCGCTTCAGTTGGTTGAATGTAGCATTATTCAACAGTCTTTAAGCAGCAATTTTGTCAAATGATTTTTTTATTAAAACACATCCACCTCGGTAAGAATTTCAAGATGGAACACATACACTCAAAGAAGCACTTCATATAGCCAGTATCAAAATTGCTTATCCATGATCAACCATATCTAACAGATGCATATACACAAACTGAAAAAAAATTGTAGTTTCGTTCGGATACAGTACAGTCAGGAAGAAAGTAAAAAACGGATTGAATAGGGGTAAGATCTACACATGGAATTCAAGAGCAACAAGTGGGGATGGAGACTAACCGCAGGAGGGTGGGTGAAGAGGATGGCATCCTTCTCCTTGGTGTAGCTAAGGATCAGCAGAACCACATTCAGCGCCACATATGTGTCGACACATCCAAGTCAAGGACCAACAGCAAAAAACAGCAATTCCACACAATTCTCAACCCAAATCAGATCTAGCGCCGACTCATCAGAAGCAAAAGTTCGGGCAAACCAAGCGAAGAAAAGGATATAGTGCGATGCAGCCGAGGAGGAACTCGCGGTTTTGCGGGAACTTTTTCGGGTAGAACTGCGCGAGCAGGGCGACGGCGATCACGGCCGCCCCGATCCCCAGCTTCAAATTGCCCAGCCGGGTGTCCTCCGTGTAGCCCTTGCTCTTCACGACCTTATAGCACCACGGAACCACCTCGTCAGATGCTAAATCTAAAGGAACCAGGAGCGATCGAGAAGGGGCGGGGGAAGAGAGGGGGAGGAGAGACTAGGGTTTAGGGTGAAGCGTAGTACATCGGAGATGGTCTCGTCGAGGAGGTGCTTGATGGAGTGCGGGTCGAGGAGGTTGGCCTTCTTCGGGGTCACCTTCGCCGGCGTGCCCGCCGCGCCGTCGCTCGCCATCTGCGCCGCTGCTCCGCGGGATCGTCGACGAGGAGGGGGGAAGTGGTGGGAGACGGAGCGGGGAGTGGAAGACGAGAGATGCGGGACCCGCGGGTATATGCGGGATCAGTCTATGACGGGTGGGCTCATAGGTACTGGGACCCAGTTCGTCAGTGACAGATAGGGTTGCTTCACGGTACTCTGGACAGGATCTGAAACGCGGATAGTGGGCGGACCAATGGGAGATCAGGAACGCGTCACTGGAACGCCATGTCAGCAATCAGGACTGCTATCCCTCAAAAGATTCCAGCCATGTTTTTGGAGACGATTCAGGTGTGGTTTGGTTTACTCTTACTTATTTTTAGCACCCGTTACATCGAATATTTAGATACTAATTAGAAGTATTAAATGTAGATTATTTACAAAACCCATTACATAAGTGGAGGCGGTGAGACGAATTTATTAAACCTAATTAGCCCATAATTTGACAATGTGTTGCTACAGTAAATATTTGCTAATGATGGATTAATTAGGCTTAATAGATTTGTCTCGCCGTTTAGCCTCCATCTGTGTAATGATTTTTGTAAATAGTCTACGTTTAATATTCCTAATTAGTATCTAAACATTCGATGTGACACGTGCTAAAAATAAGCAAAGGGAACCAAACGCCCCTCAAACCATGTTTTGAACCCGGAACATGATTTTTTTTTTGTCTTTTGGAACTCATGGCTTTTAAGAACATTTTTTATATTGATTTCAAGACCCTATTGATATGAAAGACGTAGGATTAGAATTGCAAGAAATTTGCAAACTCCAAATGTAGAAAAGTTTCTAATAGGACCTCATGAGATCCAATATCTAGTTTTCTCTCCAATTTTTTTGATGAATTTATGCATCCTGTAGTAATTCGAAGGAAATTACAGCATGCAAACCTTTGTTTCAAATGGGCATATAGGAAATTTTCCTATAAGATTAGAATTCTCCAAATTACCTATGATTTTCATTTGTTCTAATGGACCTTAAAGTGCATGAAACTCTTTAATGGGACGTCTAGATACAACATAAAATATATGAATTTGAGTAGAGAGATAGACATAAAAAAAAACTTCTAGATTGGTTCTCATGTTAAATTTACCTCAAAATCCACCAATGCTGGAAGAGAGAGAGAGAGATGAAGAGAAAATGAGAAATAGGGCTAAAATGGCTGAGATTTTTTCTATACGAAGAAAGCTTTAATAAAGTTCTGATTTTTTAACAAGCTGATATACTCATATACACAACCACTAGAAAAACACCGGTAGACTTTTACTCGAGAACATCGCACAGAATACCGTTCGTCATCGAGGTTGTTATCGAACAAGATTTTGATTATTTTACGCTATGCAATAGAACTTCGCCGTTCTTGCTAAAAAATTGGGCAAACGAGTGGCATTTTGGCAAGTTGAACAGTGCGTAATGATATCTAAGAATTTCTTTTTCAAACAACAATCTAGCCTACTGTACAGACTTAGCCAACCATGTTAACATCTGTCCTGATTGATAAGTCCACAGTGAAGCAGAAGCTACCAGGGTGCTATATCACACTGAGTTTATGGACATCCAATTAATACTGAAATTTTGAGCAGCAATAGTCACTCAGCTGATCCTTCTATAAACTGCATCCATTTCACAATAAAGTATGCCATCAAAAGATACAAAGAGTCGTCAGAATTCAAATACAGCACCAGTCAAGAGAACATTCCACGTTTTGGAATTCAGCAGACAGCTGCTCTTTCGAGGCCAGAACATTTCTGATGTCAAGACCTGGGGAGATCTGAGCACTATAAAAAGATAAGATTTGTCGAGCTGTCCCAGATGCATGCCAGAATATACGAGTGAACAACTACTGACTAACTTGTCCCTCACATGCATCGCCATCTGTTCCCATACATTTCATAATCAAAACATTTGATCTTGAACAGCTGTTGAGGTTTTCCTTCTTTTTTCTATTTAGTCAGAATAGCTGCTGAGAAATTCATATGAAATTGCAGCTATGAGCAAATGCATTTAACATATTCTTGAGTAGAACGAGGCATACATACACTTCTGTTTCTGTCTGCATACATAAAACATCGAACAAAACATGGGGCATAGTTCAGTCATGGATTGCGAAAATGAACCAGCGACTGAGACTGCGAAGTCAATAAACATTATTTGGTTCCTTGCATTGTTTAATGGACAGAGAATTTCAGTTATTTGAGACGTATCCCATAACATTTTCATGTCTCTGCGTAACCTTTGACTACTTGGGTGCCAGATGTCACTGGTTGCAACACAGAACATAAGAAAATTATCCAGTCTGTCATAAGATGAAAAGGTGCCATTGAAGAACTGCCAACGAATTTTATCTTAAGGAATTCTGTGCATAAGTAAGAAGATAAGTCTTTCTGCTTCAAAAAATAAAATTGAGGCACTGCGTATGTTTTCTTCTGAATTTTGGGAGTGGGGAGCAGTATTAACATGAACTATTCAAATCCCCAAAAAAGTTATGTTCAATAGATAGACTTCGCAAAAAAATCACCATGCTCAAATTATCCTGCACTTTCCTATGAGATGGTAATAGGCATTCAACGAAAGAAAGCATGGAGAAAAAAATTAAAAATCTTACAAACTACCAAGCTCTCCTGTGATACGAGTCCCAGGACGGTGTGGGAATCGGGATCAGGGCCTTAAGCGCACATTATATGTTTGATTGTTTACTCAATCATTCCACATGGAATGATCTTGATTGTGAAAACAGAAAAGTGCAACTGACAGGTTAGTTTATGTCATACCGGTGCAATAATTGGAACAAATCGCTTTGAAAATCGAATCCCATTTAACCTCAAAAGCCTGAAGTATGCAATTCTAACACTGGAACATCATATAGAAGCAGCAGCAGCTAACCATCTAGATCAGGTAACGCACGGCAAGTCGGCAACAATTAAAGCAGCAGCGCAACTCTCATATCACATAGCCTCTCAACTAGAGCCTGCACGGAGCAGAAGCAGATTGTACACGGTAGTAGTACTAGTACAACAAGAACGAAAAGAATGGCGTCCAACATGGACAGGTGCAGCTACTGCGCGCACCCTGGATCCCTTTACAGCAGCGGCGGCGGCGGCAAGCGGCATCAGATCAGCTCACAAATAAATCACGGACCTGACACCCGGACGAGCTTGGGTTTCGATTGGCGCGGGCGAGGCGGGGAATGGAGCGGTCTGTCAGGTGAGGGGCGTAGAGGAGGACACCTCGGCCTTGTCGAGCCGCCGCAGCTGACACGCGCGCAGCGCCAGGAAGGCGCCGAGGAAGAGCTGCATTGCGACGGCGACGCCGGCGAAGGCGATCCCGAGCCGCTCCCCGAAGTTGAGCCGCCGCCGGCGCTGCCTGGGCGGCGGTGGCGGGGGTGCGTGCCTCCGGTGCCGGTGCCGCGGCCGCGGAGCCCGCCGCGCCGGAGGGGGAGGGGAGGCCGGGGGGTCGGAGGCCGACGCGACCTGCCGCTGCGTGGCGGGGACCGCCGAGGAGGGCGGCGAGGGGGCGGCGGAGGAGAGGGGGAGGGACGGGGAGGCGAGGAGGAGGAGCGGGAGGAGGAGGGTGGTCAGGGTCGCGGCTCGGGCGGGTGCCGAGCGGCGCGGGCGCGGGCGTGGCGCCATGGGAGGGGGCGTGGCATCAAGGTGAGGGGAGGGGGGGCGTCGAGGCGAATCTGGTGGTGGTGGGATTGGGGGAGAGGTCGGGGCTGGTAGGAAGAGGGGAGGTGGGAAGGTGAAGCTTGCCTTGAGGGCGCTGAGCGTGGGCGGAGCTGCGATGAGCTGGTGCGAGGCGAGAGGGAGCTGGACGCGTGGTTCGGGTTCTCACTGCAAGGTGTTTTTTAGGTGCGTTCGGTGAGAGGTGGCACCGTGGCAGTGGCACATGCCTGGCTGGGTGCTGGATGGCTTGCTTCGGCTTTGTGCCGGCAGCCGCCGCCGATCCGGATGACCACAAAGCCCACAAGCCGCGAGCCCACACCGTAGCGTGTAGGCTGTGGCGAAGCTACGACAGGTACCTGTCGGGCGTAGTAATGGCGGAAACGCGGCTGTGCAGCACGGAGGTACGTAGCAGCTCCAAATGCGCGTGAAGAAGTCGACATATGGACCCCATTGCGAGCTGAGAATACTGCGGGGTGCTTGATACCCCTGCTAAACTTTAGCATATATCACATCGGATGCTTGAATACTGATTAGGAGTATTAAATATAGTCTAATTACAAAACTAATTGCACAGATGAAATCTAATTCACGAGATGAATCTATTAAGCCTAATTAGTTAATGATTTGACAGTGTGATGCTACAATAACCAATTGCTAATGATGGTTTAATTAGCCTTAATAGATTCGTCTTGCAAATTAGACTCCATCTGTGTAATTAGTTTTGTAATTAGCTCATATTTAGTCTTCCTAATTAGTATCCGAACATCCGATGTGACTCTGCTAAAGTTTAACACCTCATATCCAAACACCCCTACGTCTACGTGGTCAGTTTCATACCTTCAAAAATAGCATATATTTGAATATTTGATGGCCTTGTCATCATTTTAAATTTTCAGTATGTGATAGGTACCTCCATGCAGTCCACGGTGCTCCTTCCCTTAAAATTTCTAGACATGGATAAGGAGGAGGTCTATTAGGAGGAGGAGGAGGATAAAAGGAGGACAAATTTCTTACACGGTCAACGAATAAAATCTAAGTCCAGCATATGCCACGGCCACTAACTTTGGGAGTTCCGACATGTTACAGATAGATCGGTGGATGTGGATGGCATATGAGAGTATAAGTTTTTTTATTGGCATGTAACGATTTTTTCCATGTAAATATGAGAAAGAAAGTGATAGAGAGATGAAAATAGTTAAAAGGAAATATAAATGGATACCCGTTGCTCAAAAGCAATAGAAAATTGCTAGGAAATGATATTGAGGAAAATGCACGTTGACTATATGCCATTAGCGAATATGAGATAGCAACTTAGTGGATGCTCGTATCAAGCATTCAAGCTAGGTCTAGCAAAACAAAGACAAAGCTTTGAGCTTGATGTAGCTAAGAGGCTACGAAACCAGGGACGAATTAAAGATTAAGGCAGGGACAAAGTTAGGATTAAACAATACGATGGGAGCAAACAAGCTGTATCATGAAAGTTTCTTAGATGTAGCTCAAGTGTTTTGAGCATAGGAGGCCATGGCCCTTACTTGGCCCATCCACGGCTTCGTCACACCATGGAGCAATTTTTTTTGGCCATAGATGAAGCGAAAAATTGATGAAGGAGAGGGAGGGGAAAAAGAGGGACACCAGAATAAAGATGAACCTTTTCGACAAAAAGATTATAACTAATCAGGATGTTCATTTTCTTTCGACAAAAAGATTATAAGATGCATTAAAAGAATTCTCTACACTTAGCAAATCGCGAGTGAAATGCTTATATGATGTGGAAAAAGGTGCTCCATCGGATGGAAGAACGAACATTAACACATACAAGGAAGAGTAATATGCTTTTTTTCACAAGGAAGAGTGAACGGCACGTGTAATATGCTTTTTTTTTTTGCAAGCACGTGTAATATGCTAGAGGTAGACGGTAGTAGACATTGGAGGTATTACGAAGCCGATGTTGTTGAACATGAGCCCAAATGGGAAACGTTTACTGGCCCAAATGGGCCTCAATGCCACGAACGGCCCGAGGGCAAAAGGGAAAAACGACAACCCCATACATCCTCTTCCCTCCGCCGCCGCTCCCCTAAAACCCCATTCTTTAGGGTTTCTCCGCGGCGCGAAGCTCCCCCTTCTCCCCTCCCCGCCGCTTCCACTACCCTCTCGAAGCTTCCCCTGCTCCACAGCGCCGCCCATATCAACTCCAACCCCCTCCCGTCTCCTCTCCCGTAAGCCGCCGCCGCGCGAAGTACTCGCCCAGCCGCCCCAACCATGTCGACGTTCTGGGGTAACAATCGTTTCCGCCGCCACCGATTTTGCTGTCAATTTCCGTTGTGTTGCCTGACTGGATTGTCGCGTTCCTCGCAGGCGTGGAGGTTAAGCCGGGGAAGCCCTACACGCTCACCCACAGCGACTGTGGCGGCCGCCTGCGCCTCACCCAGGTCCGCTTCTTCTCGCGGTTTGACGGTGGTAGCGTATATTTGTGATGTTGTGTGACGAATGTGGTGTTTATTGGTTGGATGGGAAATTTGCAACGCAGGCAACGCTGGGGGATGAGGCCGGTAAGGGGGAGAAGGGTGGCGGCCGGAAGAAGTGTGTGCTACAGTGCAGCGTCGAGAGCAAGGATCCCGTTTACCTTTGTGCCTTGGTGCCGGAGCAGTCGGAAACATGCCACCTGGAGCTGGAGTTTGATGAGGTGGAAGTCACTTTTTCAGTGATTGGGCAGAGGAGTGTCCATCTTGTTGGATACTACATCGCGTATCCTCTGCTGCATTAGTGTCAATTGATTCTCTTTCTTTGTATTAGGTTGCTGTAGGATGGTTTCAATTGATTATCTTTCTTTCTAGTATGCTAGGTTGCTGTAGGATGGTTTCAATTGATTATCTTTCTTTCTAGTATGCTAGGTTGCTGTAGGATGGTTTCAATCGATTGCCTTTCTTTCTCTTATGGTAGGTAGCTTTAGGATGGTTTCAATTGCTTATCTTTCTTTGTAGTAGATTACTGCAGGATGGTTTCAATTGATTATCTTTCTTTCTAGTATGCTGTAGGATGATTTCAATTGCTTATCTTTCGTTGTAGTAGATTGCTGTAGGATGCTCATTGTGTTGGGAATTGTTGTTGTGGAGCTTGTTTTTCCTTAAGTGTTTTTGTCAGTGATGCGTACGAGGAAGATATGAGTGACAGTGATGCTGAGAGTGACTCTCTTCAAGGCTCCGACGAGGATGGTTTCTTGGTAGATGATGATGACAATAACATGGTAATGATCGACCAGATGACCATGGGTAATACACATGTTTTGTCTTGGTGCAGAACTCATTTTAGTATGTTACTGTCAGGTTATGGGATATTCAGACAGTGAAGATGATTCAGACTATGATTCAGAGTCTGATGATGAAGAGATGGCATACGATCAGCGTAGGGGCAAAAGTTCAGGTAAGCATTACATACTGTTCCATTGCCCTGCCATATAATCAATAAAAGAATGCCCTGACATATAACTAGATTCTCCTTCTCACTCGTTGCTTTGGACCTTAAAATTTAGTTATCTCTAGGTCTATTTTCCCTTTCGTAGTCATTAGTGTTGGTGTAGCCTTGTATTTTGGGATTGACAGAGGGAGAACGTTTGAACCAAAGCTGTGATATGAACTGGTAGGGGCAGGAAATTGTAAATGCTTATGTCCAATGAATAACTGATGAAAATAAATGTAACATTGATTTGATGTTTGCACAGGAGCTTGTTAACAAATGGTATATACATTATAAAATTTATCATGAAAAGATGCCTTGGAATTCTTTTGCTTATGCATATTGCCAGAGTGAAACTTATTCTGTAACTTCTCGGGGTTACTTCATGTGTCACATACCTCCTCTTAATACCCTTTAAAGTATTTATATAACTATATGCATGATTTAGCTGCAGAAAGCGTTAGAACCCTTTCATATTAAGCTTAGTTGATTGAAACACTACATTCTGTGGGGTAATCTGGCACTTGCCAGGATTGTTGATTTGCACTTCTGTTGGTGCTTAATGCCTGATGTACCTAAAGAATAGCAGTATTTGCATTCTGTTAAGTGTACTGTATTGGAATATATTCTACTTCTGTATACATCGATTCGAGTATTCAAATGTGCATGGTGAGGTTATGTACACGCTTATGTGGAATTAATATTACAAACTACAGCCCTATTTTCCCTATCGCATTAGAGAAATCATGAATTACCATTTATTTCACTAGTTTCAGTTGCACTTCTCATTGGCATTGGCATTACCTCATGCAAGGGATGTTTGGTTTTCCTTACCCCAGTCAGGATCGCTTTATGCCTTCATGGGTTTCTTTACCTGTTGCTAAATTTTGCAGTTGTTATTGAGGAAATTCAAGAGGATGACAAGCCTTCTGCGGGTGAAGTACAGAAGGGATCAAACAAGAAGCGGAGCAGTGAAAATGGTGATAAGTCTCAACTCCAGCTTGTTGTGAGGGATCCTGCTACTGAATCCTTGGAAAGTGAAGATGAAGATGGCTTTCCTGTATCATTTTCTGAATCAAAGAAGAGTTCCGAGAGTGTTTCGAAGAAAAAAGGGGGAAAAGACAAGGAGGCTAGCAATGAAGACCGGAAAAGGAAAAGTGGAGCCATTACAGATCGTGGTGACTCTTCAGGGTACATGCTAACTCACTTTTTGCCCCAGAATTTGTCATTGGTGTGGTAACATGCTCTGATACTTTGTAAATTTACCTATGGTTCTAGGGATGTAAAGGCTGAAAATGATGGGGCATCAAAGAAGAAGAAAAAGACCAAGGACAAAAGCACTGCTATGGACAACGGAAAGGTGAACAATGATGTAAAGGAGGTTAAGCAACAAGATGCTTCAGCTGAACCTGTCAGTGCAAAACATAAGAAGAAAAACAAGAACACAAGTGCTTCTGAGGCTGGTACTGATGAGCAATCTGCTAAGAAAAACAATATGTAAGTATCTTAAGGTGCTGCATTGTTTTTTCTTTTTACATTGAAATGCTTTTCACATGGTTCTACACTGTTTGACAACATTACCTTCTACCTAATTCCAGTCACAAAGATGGTGAGGCTGTAACTGCTCAGGAGGCTAATAAAAAGAACAAGAAAAAGAAAGGGCAGGACACAAACAGAAGTGAAAATCAGTCACCAACTGGACTTGTAGAGTCAGATAGCAAGAAGGAGCCACTACAAACACGGACTTTTGCCAATGGTATGATAATTCAGGAGATGGAGCTGGGCAAGCCTGATGGTAAAAAAGCCACCAATGGAAAGAAGGTAAACATTTCTGGCTTCTTGATGGGATGATCCTCTCCAAGCTACCATTTTAGTATTGCAATTTCTCACTGACTAGGCAATGCTGACATTTGCATGCTCGAGTTTCAGTATCTTCACATAGTTGCTTGCTTTTGCATGGTTATGATAGATTGGACCAAATAGAAAACTTTCCATTATCTGACTTGCATGCTCGAGTTTCAGTATCCTCATCTGAGCATTAGTTGCATGATTTGTATAATTATGATAGATTGGGATGATCAGGCAACTTTCCACTATCTGACTTTCATGTTGACTTTTATAAGTATGACCTCTTTTTTCCTTAGGTTGCTATGAGATATATTGGCAAGCTAAAGAATGGCACGATTTTTGACTCCAATGTTAGCGGAAGACCATTTGAGTTCAGACTAGGTAATTGTTTTTTTTCCTGCTAATGTCTTGCTTTCTACCATCACTCAAGATCAATATTGGGGTTGACTTAATTGATACCTTGCCTGCAGGTGTTGGGCAGGTTATCAAAGGATGGGACGTCGGCGTCAATGGTATATAAGCCTTTTTTTTTTTGAAAGACTTGTATATAAGCCTTCATCTTGTTATCAAACACACAATCATGTTGCAGTGCATATTTTCATGCTTTTGGCTTGGTGCTTGTTAACAGGTATGCGGGTTGGTGACAAAAGGAGACTCACCGTTCCACCTTCAATGGGGTAAGATATCCATCACATTGCTTTGTACTATCAGCGAGTGGTTGTTCCAATCCAGCCTTGATTTGTTGCTTCTGTAGTTACGGGAGCCAGAGAGTGGGGCCGATACCGCAGAACTCAACTCTCATCTTTGATGTGGAGCTAGTGAACGTGAAATGAAGTTTTGAGGACCAAGATAGCATGAAGGTCCATGAGAAACTGAGGCAGTTTCGAAAGTTTTGGAGTGCACCATTTTCCTTCTGCAGTGCTATTTCATAGCCGTAGGGACATGTTCAGCTGATTCCAAGCCATTTTTATCGACATTATCGTTACTGTAAACTGGAGCTATTCAGGCTAATTGCCGGGTTGCAACATTTGCCCTACTTGCGCTTGATCTTGCCGTGGTTGATTCCTTTTGGTCCGGTTTGGACTAGATCATCTACTGAGTGAAATGATTAGCACTAGTAGAGTTTATGTTGCTGTGTTTTAGAATTTCAGTTGCACCCTGTTGCCTCCAAAATCATTTTAAACTTTGTGAGAGAAGTAACTGGCTGGAGTTGTTTGGGTTTTGCTGCTAGCTTTCCAAGCCTAATTTCACTCATTGCAAAATACGAGCATTTTGGGATGGCCTTCCTTTTCTTTCCGCGTGCTCCATATTTACCATTTGCCTAGATCTGTGATCATTCTTTGGCCTGAGTGAGACCCAAATCTTCTGGTTCAGATCGACACCTGAGAGGGCTTCAAGCCTTCAATACGGTAACGGTCATGTCTCAGCAGGATCAGCTTGCGGTTTGCGCCTTGTTGCCATCTGCCATTGCGATTTGCGAGCGCCCTTGTGACTCGTGAGCAGACTGTACGACGCGACTTCCCTCACCAGTAGAGCGGATGAGTTGGCAGTGGCGCACCCAGCGGCGCGCTCGGCGCCCACGCGGCCACAGCCACGGCCCATCGCTTCCCGAGCGCCGAAATCCAAACGCACGATGCCTTCGCCACCACCGCCCCCCACCGTGTGCGCTCTCCTCCTCCCCTTCTCCCCCTCCTCATCCACCACCTCCGGCCAACAACCCCGCCGCCTGCGCGTCCGCAGCTCGAAGCCCAGCCCGCCGGGCCTCCCCAAGCCCAGCACCAGCACCAGGCCGCCCCCGCGCCGCCTGCACGAGGCGGACCGCCGCCTCAGCTCCCTGGTCCACCGGGGCGACCTCGACGCGGCGCTCCGCCTCGTCCGCTCCTCGCCGCGCCCGCCCGACGTGCCCCTCGCCAACCGCCTCGTCCGCGACCTCTGCCGCCGTGGCCGCCCCGCCGACGCCGCGCGCGTCGTCGAGGCCTGCGGGCCGGATGCCACGGCCGCCACCTATGGCGCGCTGGTGGACGGGTACTGCCGCGCGGGGCTGCTCGAGGACGCGCGCCGCGTCGTCGACGGCATGCCCGCGGCCGCGCGGGCCAGCAGCGCCTACGCCTACAACCCGCTCATCCACGCGCTCTGCGACCGCGGCCGGGTCGCCGACGCGCTCGGGGTGCTCGACGGCATGCTCTGCCGCGGGTGCGCCCCCGACGTGGTCACCTACAACATCCTCCTCGAGGCGGCGTGCAAGGCCAGGGGGCACCGGCGGGCCATGGAGCTGGTCGACCTCATGCGCGCCGAGGGGTGCGAGCCCAACAACGTCACGTACAATGTCATCATCGACGCCATGTGCAGGGAACGGGATGTGGACCAGGCGCGCGAGTTCCTCGACAGCCTGCCTTCCAGGGGTTGCAAGCCCAACACCGTCAACTACAACACGGTCTTGAAGGGGTTCTGTAGCGCCGAGCGATGGGAGGATGCTGATGAGCTTCTTGACGAGATGGTCCGAGAGAACTGCCCGCCGAGCGAGGCGACCCTCAATGTGATCGTCAATGCGTTGTGCCGGAAAGGATTGCTCCAGAAGGTTACTCGGTATCTAGAGAAAATGTCCAAACATGGCTGCGCGGCAAATGTTGTTACCTACAATGCTGTCATCAATGGGATCTGTGAGCAAGGGCATGTGGACAGTGCCTTGGAGTTACTAAACAACATGCAATCCTATGGCTGTAAACCTGATATCGTCACCTACAACACTCTGCTCAAGGGTCTGTGCAGTGCTGAGCGATGGGAGGATGCTGAGGAGCTAATGGCTAAAATGACCCAGAATGATTGCATCCCAGATAATGGGACATTCAATACTGTAATTAATTTCTTGTGTCAAAAGGGATTGATTGTGCAGGCCTTTGAAGTCTTTAAGCAAATGCCTGAGAAAGGCTGCAATCCTAACTCAATCACTTACAGTACAATGGTAGGTGGACTTGCCAAGGCTGGCAAGCTGGAACAAGCCCTTGAGTTGCTGAATGAAATGGCCAGCAAAGGATTCAACTCAGATAAAATGTATCAGTTGTTAACTGAGTATCTGAATAAAGAGGATAAAATTGAAGAGGTGGTTCAGGCAGTTCATAAACTGCAAGGTGCAGGCGCACCACCCCACGCTGCACTCTACAACACAGTACTGTTAGGGCTTTGCAGAAATGGGAAAACAGATTATGCTATCGATGTGTTTGCTGATATGGTGTCCTGTGGTTGTATGCCTGATGAATTGTCGTACATTATACTCATTGAAGGTTTGGCATATGAGGGCTATTTGAAGGAGGCAAGAGAATTGCTAAGCAAGTTGTGCTCTAGAAATGTTCTTTCTAACAGCTTGATCAAGAATGAAGCTTTGTTGTTAGATCAAAATATTCACTCTTCTTGAGTCATGATTAATTTGAGGGATGTCTGCACTTTTAACTACATTTTATATAGCGGTGGAGTAGGTTAGGACTTACACATTGCTTCAATTTTGATTGTAAGTGCCCTTTGCTTCAGACATGTTGTAGTGTAGAGCTTAGTTGTCCATCTGTTTAAGTTCTTTCTGTAACAATGCTGTCCAATATCATGCCTGTTTGGCTGATTGTAGTTGCAAATTTTCATGCATGCTTACAGAATATGAGCATATTGGATTATAAACATGATTTGATTTTACTTTCTGGATGCACATTTAGTCAAGGCACCCTCATATCCAAAATATAAGTTGTTTTAGAATTGTATTTTGGATCATCATTCTTTGTTTCTGTTCGATGGAGATATTTGCCCTAGGATTTAAGCTAAGCTGAAATGTGCATCCTGGTTTAAGAAGCAGGGATATTGTAGGCCTGCACCTATATAGTATTCTAGTTCCTGGAGTACTTTGTTTAGAAACAAGTGGTCAAATTTTGAGTGGTTATATATGAAACCGAAAATGGATACTAGGCCTATGAGAGAAGTATAGTAAGTGTTTATTTGTTTTAAACTAGAAGACTTGAAAAAAGTGAGGCCTTAATGTGACAATTCCTATTCTGATTTTCTTACTTTAGTGTAACAGAAATAACATTTAAAGAATCATTATACAATTGGAGCTCAAGTTACTTCTGATTGATGGTAATTTTTGTCTTGTAAGGTGTCCTGGACCCCATGTTTGTGCTATACTGCTATTTGAAGATAATCCTCTTGGTGATATTTTCAAGTTCATGCTCTTTCTTTGAGTTCGTTATGCCAATTGAATTGGAGTAAATATTACCTGGCAGTTATATTAACCTCTTGGCTCCTAAGTGAAACTATGCAAGTGCTGCATATTTTCTCGAACACTCGTGCTGCAACTTTACACGTGGATGGCTTTTCTTTTTTTGTTACTGCAGTTAGGAGATAAGGCAGCTATATGCTTTGAACCGAAGTAATATAAGCACTAATATTATAGATATTGCATTATCTGATGGTCGTCTCATTTCATTATTATGGCCGTAGCATGAGTTCATTCTTTTCTTCTACTTACATCCATAGTGCCAAATTAGTCCAGCCTTCATGGGCGTTACCATTTCACCATGTTTATATCTTACACCCTAGATTGGTTTGCTTTGCCCACTTGTGAAGAGTTTTAATTTGACTTTGTTAGGCTTGGTTAGCATAAAGTATCATTTAGAAAGTCTTGTTATGCTATGGTGCAATTCCTGAATTGTGCAGAGTCTGCACGACTGCAGAAAGCTCTCCAGCCTGGATGCTTTGGAAAGACCGAATCTAAGGTGCATGATCACCTTTTACTTATCTCTGGGTTGCTCCTCATATGGATGATCATCTTCCTTTGACCAAATCTGTGGTGCGTATAGTCATCACCTTGGTTGATTCAGAGGGGATAAATCCTTCTAAATATGGTCCACTGAAGTTAATTTGTGTGTTTGAACATTGCTGGTTTAGTCTATTTTAACTTAGAATTCTTTTTTTCTAGTTTTAAAGTGATGAAAGGTCGTACTGCACTTCCCTACTCGGGTTGCTGTCTACAAAGCGTTAAAACCTTTATTCTCTCAATTTGAATCTTGGAAAAAAAATATCTGCCCTCTATTGATTCAGCGTTCCTTTTTAGTAGTATCTTATACCTACGGAGGTCCAGGTAGCAACATGGCATGGTAGTATCTTGAATCTTTTTGTGCGTATCAGCTGCACAAGTCTAAAACGAAAGGTAAGCTAAACATCACAAATTTCTGAATTTATGTTTTGTTTTTGCAGTTTACCTCTAGAGGGTACAGATTTGGTTGCCACTTTCCAGGGCCTGAAGCCCTGAACACTCGTTGCTGGGGTTCTGTTCTACTCAAAACAGTCCCCTGCTCCAAGAGAATCATGACAGGTATCTAAAGACACCATCTAAATGTTCTTCCTGTCGGCGGTAAAGCTGCCTAGCCACCAACACGTTGTGAAAGTTCAGGCTCCACTTGATCATAACAATATACCATATGGTCTTTCTCTCCAACTCGTTTTTGCATTAGTGGTCTGGTCATCGATGTATCTACTATTCTACTCTTTTCAAAAAGCAGTTGAGATATTGGCCTTGACGAGCATACGGCATTGTATGTTTTGTATTGCTGCTGCTGCTCGTCATTCTTTAGCCAGTGTGCAAACTCCAAAAGCATTTTTGGCTTCTCGCTGGCTGCTTTTGTATCTGGTCTCTGCTCGCTGACCACGGACCGTGATGTACCACGGCATGATAAGGTTATTGGTACAGCATTATCTGTCTCATTTCACTATTGAGTTCATATCTTTTCTTCTACTTACATCCATGGTACAAAATCGGTCCAACCTTCAAGTGCGATTACCATTTTACCATGTTTAAATCTTACACCCTAGACTGGATAGCCTTGCCCACTTGTGAAGAGTTTTGGTTTGACTTTGTTAGTCTAGGTTAGCATGTAGTATCATTTGAAATTTCTTGTTATGCTATGGTGTAATTCCTTAATTGTGAAGAGTCTGCACGACTGCAGAAAGCTCTCCAGCCTGGATGCCCTGGAAAGATCAAATTTTGGGTAATGCATGATCACCTTTTCCTTATCCCTGGGTTGCTCCTCATATGGACGATCATCTTACTTTGACCACGTCTGTGGTGTGTACAGCACTTTTTTCTAGTGCTAAAGTGGTGAAAGGATGTACTGCACTTGGCTACTCAGGTTGCCATGTAATGTGCGTTCAAGCCTTTTTATTCTCTTAAGTGGAATCTTGGAAAATATCTGCCCAGCCTCCTATTGATTCAGCGTTCTTTTTTAGTATCTTACACCTACAGAGGCCCAAAGTAGCAACATGGCATGGTAGTAGTATCTCAGCTCATGGGCCTTGAATCTTGAATTGATGAGTTCTCATTCGTGTGTGTCACTTGTACAAATCATCTTGTTTTTTTGCAGTTTCCCTCTACAGAACTGGTATCAGCTCCCGGGGCCTGAAGCTCGTTGCTGGGGTTCTGTTCCACTCAAAACAGCCCATTGCTCCCAGTAAATCATGCCAGGTATCTGAAGACACCATGTGAATGTCCTTCCAGTCGGTTGTCGGTAAAGCTGCCTATCCACCAACATGTTGTGAAAGGTTCAGGCCCCACTCGATCATAACAGTATACCGTCTGGCCTTTCCCTCCGACTTGTTTTTGCTCTACTGGTCTGGTCATCGATGTATCTACTATTCTGCTTTCTTTTCAGAGGGGGGAAGCAGCAGCAACAGCTGAGATGTTGGACTGGAGGAGCCGACGAGCATACCCATTCCGTGTGTTCGTGTGGCTGTCATCTTTCGTGAGCCACTGTTCAAACTCCATGAGCATTTTCAGCTACTCGATGGCTACTTATCCACCCGCTCTCCCCTCGCTGACCACGGACCGCGACGTACCACGGCATGGTAGCTCGGACCTGGACCTGGAATCGGAAAGCCCTCTCGAGATCTGGATGCAGGCCGATGCTTCTGCTGCCGCTGCACGTTGTCAACCATGTTGTCAAAATCCCTAAAAAGAAAACCCCATGTTATTGCCAACTTGTCATATACTAGTATGAAGCTTGCTATCGTCCGTTCCTCACCCATCGGGTTGCGTCTACGCGCCGTGGCCGGAGCTCCTCACCCGGCCTCGTTGACACCCCGCGGTTTGTTTGGTGGTCAAGCCTATTGCATGGTGTTGACATCCTCCGCGTCAACCCGGACCTGCCCCTCCGCCCTTTCACATTCTGACGACGACCGTTGCTGTGTGGACGCTGGACGCACCGGCCGGATCCGGCGAGCTGACCTGCGTACGCTACAGCCGTTACGTTGCCGTCGCCGGTTTCATATCCTGTACGGGCTGCACCCCGTGGCCGTAGGGCCGCGGTCTCCGTTCCCGGTCCTCCGTCGGTCGTGACGACGTGTCCCGTTTGACCGCCTCTCGTTGTACTAGTAGCAGCAGCCCGATAGGTAGTACTAGTAGCCGTCTGTTTGGATACATGCTCATAAAGTTCAGTACCTATCATATCGGATGTTTGATATTAATTAGAAGTATTAAATATAGTTTAATTACAAAACTAATTACGCAGATAGAGTCTAATTCGCGAGACGAATCTATTAAGCCTAATTAGTTCATGATTTGACAATATGGTGCTACAGTAACTATTTGCTAATGATGGATTAATTAGGTTTAATAGATTCGTCTCGCGAATTAGTATAGGGATTTTGCAGTTAGTTTTATAATTAGCTCATATTTAGTTCTCCTAATTAACGTCCGAACATTCGATGTGACCCCTCCTAAAATTTAGTACCTCGCATTCAAACATCCCGTAGGAGCAGTAGCGAAGACTCGTCAAGTACACACTGACACCTTGCACTGTCGGCGTCGCGTGCGACTCGGGCGAGCCCGTTCCGCCACCAGCGTAACGTTGTCTGAAAGCCGTTGCCGTTCGTTTCAGTCACCGTGCACTACTTCGCTGCAAAGGGTTAGAAAAAACTTCGTTATTGTTGCAGCCGTGTCGCCGTCAGCGACTGGCATGGTGAGGAGTTGTCGTTCGCCTAGCAGCAGTAGCAGCCAAGATGGCGAATTAAATACCAAAAAGCTCCCAATATCAGGCCCGTACATTACGTGGTGCAAGTGGCGCAACTGCATCGGGCTACCAATTTCGAGGGGCCACCTTAAGTAATAATTAGCTCATGTTACAATCCAATCTTTTCTACGTCAAGCTCAGCAGCTCACAGCTCAGGCAATCAAATCAAACATTTATAAAAACAGAGTATGTGGTTATGATGTCTCTCACCTTCCATCGACAACTACAGCATGAGGCTGACACGGATGAAGATGCAATCGGCATCTAGTAAAATTACGACTTAGTGCGAGCCTGCGAGGCATTAATGGTTATGGTAATTACATTTTATAACTGCATTTTTCTTATTTGTATCTTGGAAATACGTAGGGTCACCAGTTTTTATTTGCACCAGGGCCTTGTAAACTTAGTACGGGCCTGCCCAATATCACGCTGCTTGCACCGCATGCAGTAGACTAGTGTATTTCTTCTCTCTCTGTTTTTCCCCAGCGTTTACCGTGGGCGTTGCAGTGGGTTTCCTGACCAATTCTTACCTACGCTTTCACGATCTAACTGTTGTTTTCGTCTTCCTGCATTCCTGTGGGTGGCTTTTAATTTGACCTATTGGTGCCCTACACTTTCCATGGTACCAAAGGCACGGGATTCAGTTGCTATTGGCTTAGCCCAAGTGCCCTACACTTTCCATAGTGCTGATTGAGTTCAGAGTACCTGGTTAACCTCTCTAACACCGGTCTAATCTTCTAGATTGGCTGCCTATGCCTGTCCGGTAGAAAATGCACCGGGTACCGAACCTGACAGGAGCACCCCGGGTGCACAGATTCTTCTTCTGCTACATCCCTCTCTGTAAAAGCGAAATTCTTGGTGTTTGTGAAAAAAGGGGCGAAATTCTTCCCACTGGGCGGAGGCGACTGGGAAGGCCCGCACGAGGCCCGAATGGGAACGCTTGAATTGAACGACCCCAGCAGGCCGCCGAAGTAGGAGACCCGTCCGTCGGTGCAGCCCGCGCGGGAGTGGCCGCCGCCTCTCGTTCCTCCGGCTCGCCCTCCGCCCCCGCTGCTGGTCAAGCTCCGACCACCCCCCGTTCAGAAGCACGCATGGGCGGTGACCGGCGCTCGGGGACCTAGACCCTCCGGCCAGCCGCAACGTCCCTTTCATCCGGCGGGCGTGGTGGTGATCGTGGTGCGCCGTGCGTCGCCCATGGGAACGCGCGGTCCTGTGGGTGCGTTTCTCCGGGCTTCGTGTCGGCTCTCGCTTTTGCGGCTGGTACGGTCAATCTCTGAAAACGCGACGCCTTCATCGAGCGTATGATCGAGTAGTAGCCGAGTTCACTTTCGGCACTTTGACTGGTTACTGCAACGACCTCATCGGAGTCCAAGGGGACGGTGAACTCTTCCTAGTCCAGAACGAAGTTTCTAGCTACCTGGACGGGGTTGCTGGCGTCGTGTAGGTAGGCTGTTTCTTGTTAGCAGCTCGTTTCCGACAGTTTTGTGTCATGCGTGACTTCATCGCCGACGCACGCATACTACGAGATGACGGATCGGAATGCGTCAATGCCCTTTGCCATCGAAACACTTCCTCCTCCTACCCTGTGTCCCGTCAAGGCGTCAACGGTGGGTCAAAACTTTTGGTAATAACAACTGTTCGTCAATGGTCCGCCCGCGCGCGGTCCTGGTCATCCATACGACCATACATAACTGGCCACGTCTCGTTGCCGAAGAAATTAACTTCCGTGCGCTTCTTCGGCACACAGGCACGCAGCCTCACGTCTCGCCGGGATCGAAACGACTTGATGTGTGCGTGCAACCACCCGGCCGGCCGGCGGCCGGGCCAGGGAAGGCCCGCTCGTACGTTTGCAGCGGCAAGCCGGCCGACCGCCGCGCGACGCGACCCCCCAAAGCCTCTGCCCCCCGCAGGCCGCAGCCACCACCGCCCCCCGCGTGGCGCGCGCGCGGCAACACGTGCGCACCCAAGTCCCTAGCGGCGCCGACCCGCAAATCATCGCCACGCCCAGAGGCATGCGTGCGTGCATGCCCCCGTCGCGTCGCGTCGCGTCACCTCACCGCACCGATCGATGATCACCGCGCCACCGCCGACGGCCGCTGGCGCGACGCGCACCGGTAGTAGGCGAGCGACGTGCCGCCGCCACCCTCTTAATAACTCGAGCGCGACATGCGACACCGCCCGGCCGCTTTTCGTGACGGCAACGGACGGGATCACGGGGCGCGTACGTGTTCGCGCGGCCGGGTGCCGAGGGCGACCCGCCCGTCACGCGGCGGGGGGCAATGCTGGAGCCGGCCGCGGCCACACGAAGCGTGCGTTGGCCGGGGCGGCCGCGTCGCCCGTGCCGTGCGCGTGCTCCCGCCCGCCACCGAGCAGTAGCAGCGGCAGCATTCATGCCGCCCGGGGGTCCATCGTCCATGTAGCAAGATTAGTGCTACTACGTTACGTCCCCGTCGCGTTCCGATCCGGGTCCCAGCCGGCTTGTGTTCGTTTAGTCAACCGAGTTTTATTTGCCGCCGCGGACTTGTTGCATATCATCGTGTGGTGTACCCACTAGCAAGGGAGAACGAAGCTGTCCTGATGAGCCTCCCGATCTCCTTCCTAGTGCCATATTGCACGCCAAATCATTGTCCCCCGTTCCCTCTCTCGGTTGCGGTCCAGGTTGTATTCGTTTCCCTTGTGTGTAGTGGATGGAGTGCCACAAGGATCTGCTCGAATAATTTGGATGTTGCCTGTTGCGTACCAAATTGAATGCTCAACCAAAAAACCTTTTACTCCTAGCGTGGTTAGTCTAGTTACCACGGGCAATGGGTGGTTCAAGTTCAGTTCAGCGTCCACATTCACCGAGCTCTGCTGGACTGTTCGCTTTAACTACTCCATGGCGAGCAGAGAGCCAGTGCAGGCACGGCGAAACCCTTGACCGAGACACCACCTAGTTAAGTTAAAAGGGCGTGTTTGGGACGACTCCGCTCAAAAAAATAGTTCCACTCCACTAACTCCACCCTTTTGTAGCTCCACTCCATAAACTTTAGAAAAAGCTATGAACCTGTTTGGCTAATGGTGTAAACTCCAGCTCCAGAAATCGTAGGAATTGACCAGAATAGTCTCTATTGCCCATGGTTGGGGTTAGTGCTTTTTTTCACGAGCTACAGTACCCCTACTGCTACAGTGCCTCACGGCGAACACTTTAAGTGGGAAGTATGATATATGGTTAACATATCTAAGTAGTTCTTGAGCATAGAAAAATGAGTTTGGATATTTAAATTGGAGGTCAAAGATTGAACTTTACACTGTTTCAACATTTCTTGAGTTACTGTGGGACGAGTCTAAATGTTTAGAAGGAACCTATGTTTTTTGCCCAGCGGTTTGTATCTTTCAATCCATTGATCTTTGGAGAAAAATTATATCTATTACTTGTAACTGTTTGTACTAACTCTAACTTTGATTAAAGGCTCAGGGCGAGTTGGTGTTTGGTTTGGACGAATTTCATCGAACAAGGGATTGTGTTTTTTGCACTTTTGAGCTCTACCAGTTGGCAGAGAGCACAACCGCCGCCCAGAAGTAGAGCACGCCATCGCCACTCTCCTAGTCCCCGATGATTCCGAGGGAACACAGAGATCGCGTGCTCCCGTCAACACGTTGCTCACGCTCAGGTGCCTACCGCCGGTCTCCGATCCCAGCGGAGTCCCCTGTCGTCTGTGCATCTCATTTGCTAATGCTCTGCTTTTCTTGTCTTCCTTGTGTGTCGCAGCCGGAGGGGCTACGCGGTGGTGGCCGGGCGGGAAGTGCACCAGTGCGCGGCGCCGGCAGCGGCACTTGCAGTGAGGGTCTCCGGCGTGGGGTGGCAGTAGCGCATCGTCGTCATCCAGGGAGGTCTTCTAGATGAGGGACCCCAAACGGGGTGCTTGGCCCCTCGAGGACCGCTTCGCCGACGTCGACGAGGCAGAGCTCTGCGCGCCTACTCGCAAGTAAGGACTAGGGAGGAGTTGGCCAGATTTCTGGACGCCGGAGCAAGGAAGAAGGGGCGGTGGCGGTATTGTTTTGCGAGGGGTAGAGGCGGCGGCAGGAGATCGATTCTTTTTTCCCTCGCGAAGCGGTACGTTGTGTAACTAATGGTATTGGTGGGTAATTTTTACCCAACTCCAAGAGGAGGTATGAAACCTGTATTTTTGGAGCATCGTCTGAGAAGCTCCAGAAAAACTTTGGAGTTGCCCCTCAGATCCACCGTTTTTTTTTTTGAGTTTATTGTTAGAGCTGGAGGTGCTTGGCAATATGAGTTTGGAGCAGAGTTGCAAAACTTGGAGCGGAATAGTTCCAAACACACCCTAAGAGCATGCTTGCTTCCCAGCCACAGGAAGCCACGCCACATGGTTGTGGCGCCAATTCTAGGTGCCACACCTGCCACACCACAATGGCATGACATCTCATGACTGGAACCAAGCAACCCCTAAGTCTACTACTACACGGTGCTTAATCAATCAATGGAGCCCTGACTCCATAGCCCTCAACCAACCACCACCAAACCGCTGCCGGCTCACGCGCGCGAGGGATCAATATGTCCATCCCATGGCTGGCTTCGACCAGCACGGCGGCACCCCTGTTCACCAGGAACAGCCGGAGGACGGTCGCCGTCGCTCACCGGCATCCGTCGGAGGCCTTTCATATGATTGTTTTGTTTGTCAACACGACACCCCAGAGGCCGGAGCTGAGGAAGCAGAGAGTCAGGGCTAGCGGCGGCGCCGTCGCGTGAGAGGCGCTGCTCGTGCCACGCCGCACAGGCGTTCTGCGCGCTGCCAACCGCGGCGATGCGTGACTTGCAAGGCATTGCCAACGAACGCCGACTCCCATCATATGCATGCCAAGGTCTACGGGAGAAACTCTATCGGTGTTTCACCTACATGCTGTGCTACTCCAGTGCTCCCCATGCACCGACTGGGGTGGTAAAAATGTTTCCAAGGGCATGTACCTGCACACATCAGCTGGCGTCTGCCACAGAACCAGCCAACCAGGAACCGAGCATGCCTGGACGACATACGACAAATCTTGGCTCTGTAATCTGTGACTGTACCTGTACGCCAAGATCTGCACGGAAGTTGGTCCCCTTCCCCTGCTCCGGTCCCGGTACGAGCTCTAAATACTTTAAAGATAATTTTTTTTAATGATCTAGCTTTTAGCGTATAGTTCATAATATGAATTGATCGTCATCCCACGTAATCTTGAAGTGAGTGTATGAGACAGCTCTAAATACTTTAAAGATAATCCTTTTAATGATCTAGCTTTTAGCGCATAGTTCATAATATGAATGATCCTACACGTCATCCCACGTAATCTTGAAGTGAGTGTATGAGACTATTATTTCATGATAAAAATAGCTCTTCTTTTTTTTTCCTATTAAAATATGAGAAAATATTTTATGAGCGTGGCCCGACCAACTGTCACTCGGTTGACCATTTGCGCCTAGACCAGCTGGGATTAGATACGGCCAGGTCAGAGACCGCGGGACAGCTACAGGGTCCCTATGCCCCTAGCTGACAGAGCAGGTGTGGAGGTGCAGCTCAGCTGCTCTCAAGCGTGCAGCTCACGGTACACTGTACACCACTGCACAAGTACAGTACTGTACGGTACTACAGTACTGGTTTTTACTGCTAGTCAGGCAGGGATCACCGGATGAGGCAGGTCTCTTTTCCCATACTGTACTGTATAAAATGCGCCATACGCAGCAGAGCTTGCGAGCTCCGGCATTATTTTTCACGCGGTATTGTTGGTGAAAGTAATCACTTGCCTCCTGGTCCTGAATCATGTCCTCTCGCAGCAGTCCAGGAAGACAAGATCACTGAGGCGCTCCACCGAAAGGCGATCGTAGCATCAGACGACATCCTGACCTCCAGACAATGAGGATTTCCAAACTCCAGAGACGTGACAGGGTGTGGGTGATGGACGCTCCGGGGTAGAAGGCAAGCAGGGCGGGCATCCCAGCAGGAAAAGCGCGCGGCCGGAAAGCCACATCTTGTAGCCCTGCTGCCTGCAGGCCTGCACTGCACGTCTCACTATCTCCACTAGCGACGGATAATAGTATGCAGCAGGGAATGCAGGATGATCCGAAACAGCTGGGGGCCTCAGACCTGTTAATGGAAAAAGGCGTAGGGAGTCGGATAGGGTCGGAGCCAGCGTTCGTGCGTCCGCGGAGAGGCGTACACCTGTGCAGCTGTGCTCCAGGGGTCATGTTCCGGATGCGGAAGCTGGCTGATCGGCGGCTGGTCCGTTCCCCAACCCAGCCGGAAGCGGAAACTCCGCCTCTTCCCTTCCTCTTCACAGTCAGATCGGCGGCCACATCCGGTGCGCCGGCTTTCAGCCGATCAGCGAGGAGAGCCCCCACCCGCCCGCCCGCCGGTACGCCTTCGACCAGTCCCAGTGATTCTTGGCGCCCGGGCCGGAGACCCCCCCGCGTCGCGACTCGCGACAGCCGCAGATTCCCCGCCGTAGCCCCCCGCGAGCCTGATCCGGATCCGGCGCCACCAGCTAATACTAAACAAATCATCACGCGCTGGCAATATTTATTCTGGCCCCGTCCCGCCAGTGCTGCACGCGCGCGCCGGCCTCGCGGTCAGCCTGCTGCACCGTGCACCGCCGCCTCCATCTTTCGGCCGATCGAAAAATTCAAAACAATGACCTCTCCGTCCACGGTCCGCCCTTGCGATTAGGTTGTGTTTCTTAATCGTGTTGGACTAGTAGTCCGAAGCCCTGTAAATTCCTAGAAAAGCGCTACGGCAGTTAGGCTCAAGCACACATCGGACCCGCGCATTGACTCGGTGACCCAAGGATCGAGCCATCGAGGCGAGTTCTGAGTTCAGGTTTGGTCACCGGATTAGGGGGCAGTAGGCTCAGCCCGTTGGAAAGGAGCCACGCTGGCCGGCGCCAGATTGACTACCGCGCTGAGATGTGGTGGTTCCGTGCGCGCATCCGGCTAGAAAATCGACCACTGACTTTCGTTCCGCGCCGGTGCTGCATCGATCGGTCAGCCGCTGGTTCGTACATGCGCATGCGTGGGTTGGGACTTGAACCAGCGGAATGAAGGAGGTATGCACCCGTGTCGGATCGGACTTGCGGGTTAGTTGGTCAGCGAAAGACACGCTCTGAATTCCGTGCAGCAGGCACGAGTCGAGCATACACACTACCGACTTGACCAAATTAAGACAGGATCGCTCGGTCTTACGCTCTGAATTCCGTGCAGCAGGCGTGCGTAGATCGATCGATCCGGCGGCCGGTTTGCCACGTACATGTGTGTCATCAGAACTCAGAAGGCATAGCCGCACAGGCATGACGCGCAGCCGGAGGGTGGGACACATGCGCGGAGAAGACCGGATCGCAAGGGATCTGGACCAGGGGTGTCTACCTAGACCGATCAGAACACGTACGTGTACTTCAACACACACACACACACACTTGTCAAGCCTCGAGAAGCAATTTGGAACGAAGAAAAGCAAAAGGGGGGATGCAAATGCACCTGGCTGCTAGCTGTCTTTGACCTCCGAAGAGACTAGCATGCATCGACTGCAAATGGTATTAAGCATGCATCTTCACGGAAATTATTACATAACTTCCCGGTAAAAATTAATCTGGGCTACAGTACATATTCGGTGAATTCGTGAAACTGTAGTAGAAGGCATGTTTAAGATATTTTTTCTAGGGAACCATACGGTGATACAAAGAAAAGGTAAATACAAAGAAAACATGGCATACAGTGGGATGCACTAGTTTTGTATAGCTGTGTGTGGCCTACCAGACTGGATGTGGATAACATGCCACCTAATGAACCTGAAGCAGCATTATATATTGGAGTGGCGCACCAAACACAGGCCTGCTAACACACAGATTAAAGGCTCCCAGACGATATGATTAAGGGCCTTAATGATGGAGATCAAAGCCAGATCAACAAACTAAATCACCCACATGGGACGTTTTAATGGTGGAGATCAAGCCAGATTATCTCGTGATCGGCGAGGAGAATATAGAATTAGCTAGGTCAGGTCTTGCTGTGGTGTTTAAAATCCCAAATTGGAAGTCATTCCAAGAATCTTGGAGAGTCAAAGCATCTCAATTTTGACCAAAATTATAGAGAAAATTATAAATATTTATGACATCAAATAGGTATACTATGAAAATATAATTGATGAAGAATCTAATGATACTTAGATGACATCATAAATGTTATTATATTATCGTATAAATTTGGTCAAACTTGAGATACTTTGACTCTCCAAGATTTTTGGAATGACTTACAATTTGGGATGGATGAGTATGATTTATTTGCCCAGCAATTTAGTTTTTATTATATGTTTAGTTTGAAGATGGGACTCCAAACAGTTCTCTTGTCCGCTCTGGGGCCGATGGTAGGAGGCTAGGAGGTAGGTGGAGCGGCTACGGCACTCTCCAGTCTCTCCTCCGTTCTTCTTTAGGAACAGAGAGTCGTTTCTTCTGAAGAAAATAGAAGTGCAATATCTTTTCAAACAGTATATTTTTCTTCGGAGCTCAGAAATGTACACCAACAACTCTCAAAATATTATAGTACACCAACCATTTAGGAATGTAGGGCATTTGAGAGCTTATTAACAGATAAAGCTTTTTAAAATTTTGACGGCTAAAATATACTCCCTCCATCCTAAATTACTGTTCGATTTAGTTTTTCTAGGCACATAATTTTTGCTATATATCTATACATAGTATATATCTAGGTGCATATCAAAGTTATGTATCTAGAAAAACCAAAACGAATAGTAATTTATGACGGATGGAGTACTAGAAAATCGGTGGCATTGAAATAGCTAGCGACATTAGGTCTATTAAGTGACTTTAAAGACACAATACACTTTCATATAGTATTGTCTAAGCACCATATATTATTCCTGGACAAAATGGGACCGCTGGTAGTCTCAAGGTCACACCTAAAAGGCAAAAACATGCTAAATGCATGCCCAGCACAACACTAACTAAGAAAAAGGAGCGCACACAAAATAATACTAATACTCTACTCTTCTTCTACAGAGTCGCAATGCCTTATATAAAAGTAAGATAGAGCACATGTGCATCTAGGTTTCTCAAGAATAATGCTGCCGTCCACTTTTCTGGCCAACAAAGATCAAACAAATTAGTGGGGGGACCCACCACCTGGACCAGTAGTGTCCAGCAGAAACAAATAAAGCTACTACATCATAGGACTACTCAACTTTGAGAGACCACAAAACTTTGCAAAAAAGGAGCTGTCCATTTTGCTGTTGGATCCCGTGTAGATTGTGCCATACTCATACAAGGCGGAGCTCCCTCCTCTTTTTTAGGGACCTCCGTTTTCTCAATCCTGAGGCGAACAGCGTGGCCCTGCGTGCTGGGACGGTGGGACCCCGGACGACGGCGCCCGGACCGTACCCCCCCGGTCCGGTACACGGTTTTGACGACGGCCGTGTGCGATCGATGCTAGCTGCTGCGTCGCCGTCGCCTTGACTGCCCCACGACGCGAGCTAGCTAGGAGTGTAAGCTAGTAGTATTAAGGGAGTCAACGCGCTAACTCGCTGCCGCCCTCGGCGTTGTTTTCCTCGTGCACCAAGCAGAAGCAACACATGCATGCACATGCACGTATTCCTCTACTACGTGTACGCGCGTGCCGTCGCGAGCATGGCCCTGTAGTGTGATAGAGAAGCTGGTAGCAGTAGTAAACTCTTTTTTATTTTTACCATTCTTTGGTAAATAGATTCGCCCCGCGCGCTCTATCGATCGATCTCCATCGTCAAAAGCTAGCTAGTGACATTCACTAGAGAATAGAGATTGAGTCTCCTAACCAATACACCGGCGTCTATCGAGTCTTTAGTGAAGATCTCGCGTATACCCGTGTTTACGTACTGCCTTTGGTGCCTCCAATTAACATTTAGCATGTGCTGAAAATGGCATGGGCGATCTTCACACGCTCTTAAAAAATCTAAGTGAATCGACGAGTTACGCGGCCGGACCCATCGACCTTATTGCGTACTACTACTAGTACCATGCACCGCCGGAGATCGCCGCGGACAGCAACATCTCGCTCGCTCGACCGGTCCGGTCCCCGCCAGCTACTTCCTGCAAGACCGGATGAATGCGTGATCATTGGACATACGGCGCACGGCCTCGTCCGCCATGCCGGGCAGTACTGGTACCGCGACGTGGCCTCTCCCCCCACACCACACGCAGATGCATCTGGGCGACGACGCCTTCTCGGTTCTCGCTTGCGGCTCCGCGCCGTCTCGGCCGGCGTAGCTAGCTAGCGAGCCAAACAAAGGTGAGTGATTGATTCAACCTGGACGCGACCGGACGGAGCCTCCGTCGTCCTCCTGGCACACTGGCGGGATCTGCCTATTTTCCCTTTTGGCGTCTAGGCTCTCCACTCTGTAGCTGCCAGTGTGTGCCCGCCAATAATTTCCGCGTGATTTGGAGGCTGCAGCCTGCAGGTCTTTGACGCATCTTTGTTCGGTCAGATCGATGAGCATGTACATGCATCAACAGTCATAAATTGTCTCATACGGTACCACATAGAATTTTTACTAATGTGCAGAGGGTGAGGAAAGAGAAAAATATTATGAGACGACTACTCCACCAATATACGAGTTGTGGTTGCATTGCAACTCATAATATTTTTTTTCTATACACAAATTAAGAAAATTATGTGTCAATGCATAAGACCGTCTATTAGACGACACTAATGCACTTGCCCTCGTTAGTCGAGAGCGTGTTGGTATTGATTGATCCGTACGTATCTGTTAGGATGTTCTTTTTTGATTGGGCGGTTATCAGGATATGCGACGCAAGTGCAAAGTTTGAAACCAACGGCTACAATTGTCAATCACAAAAAAGAAAAACAAGTCAATAACAAGAAGAAGTCATTCTGATCACTGTTATCAGGAGAGAAAATTAGTTTTCCTTTATTTCAACTTTTCAAGATCCATAAGGTACCACTTCGACCACTAATTCTAGAACTTGGGTTTTTTTCTTCTTCTTCTCGGAAGTGCGCTAGGAATTCTGCCATTTCTCACTAGAAAAGAAACCAAGAGATAAATGTGGAAATAGTACTTGCCATTTGTCCCAACTCTCTTACGCCCGGAATTTTACCCCTTATGCTGAAAAATCAACTCGAGTATATATCAAGGGCCTATTTATTTCCACCCTCCTAAAATTTTAGCTCCTAAAAAATGACTAAAATGTGACTAAAGAGACAAACATTCCTCCTAAAAAGTGACTAAAAAGTTTTAGGAGGCTCAAAACTTTTAGTACCCCACCCCCTCCTAAAACCTCCTAAAATCAGTGTTGGACTCCCAATACCCCTCTTTATTGCGTTTGTCCCCCCTCTCCCCGAACGCTCCCCTTGTCTCTTCTCTCCCTCTCCTCTCTTCCTGTCCTTAGATCCAGCAAGCGCAGCGCGGCGGGCGGGCCAAGCGCCTGTGAAGGGGTGGTGCGGGGCTGGCGGCGAGCGGACCAAGCGCCGGCGAAGGGGCTGTGCGGGGCCGGCGACGGCGAGCCAAGCTCTGGCAAAGGGGCGGTGTGGGGCCAGCGGCGGGCGGGCCAAGCGCCAGCGGAGGGGTGGTGCGGGGTTGGCGGAGGGGCGGTGCGGGGCCGGCGGCGGGCGGGCCAAGTGCCGACGGAGGGGCGGTGCAGGGCCGACGGCGGGCGGGCCAAGCGCCGACGGAGGGGCGGTGCAGGGCCGGCGGCGGGCGGGCCAAGCACCGACGGAGGGGCGGTGCAGGGCCGGCGGCGGGCGGGCCAAGCGCCGGTGGAGGGGCGGTGCGGGGCCGGAGTACACCGAAGAATGGCGCCAACAACAGGGGCATGGGAAGGGCATCTTGGGTATTTTACCACTTTATTAATTGCCTTTAGTCACTTTTAGGAGGTGGAACCAAACATACTTTTAGGAGGTGACTAAAAACTGTCTAAAAAATTTTAGGAGCTAAAATTTTGGGAGGGTGGAAACACGTTGAAAAGCTTCGCTCATTTTTTCACAATGAATCATCACTTGTCTCGTCCAGAGCGAAAAAGAGGTCGCCTTTATGTCAACTTTTCAAGGTCGATAAGGTACCGCTTTGGTCATTAATTGTGGCACGGGAAATTCTTTTTTCGAGAAGTTCGACAGGAATTCCGCCATTTCATTGGTGGAGAAACCCAAGACATCTACGGGAATGGTACGTGCCATCGATCCCAAACTCTCATGGGCTTGAAATGTAATCTTTTATTCATGAAAAATCGGCGACCATCTATAAAACTGAGGCGAGGAAAAGGGTTTACCGAAGTATATTAATACACGTTGAAAGATTTGCTCATTTCTACACTGTATCATGCACGTCATCACTTAGCTTGTCAGGAGAGAAAATAAGTCGCATGTATTTTCGACTTTTCAAGGACGACATGGTACCACCTGGGCCACTAATACCGGTTGCTCCTTTTTCCAAGAAATTTAGGGGACGTTTGGATACCAGTGCTAAACTTTAGCAGTGTCACATTGAATGTTCGGATAATAATTAGGAGGACTAAATATGAGCTAATTATAAAAACTAATTGCAGAACCCTATGCTAATTCGCGAGACGAATCTATTAAGCCTAATTAATTCATCATTAGCAAATAGTTGTGCAATTACTTTTTAATTAGCCTATATTTAATACTCATAATTAGCATCCAAATATTCGATGTGACAGGTGCTAAACTTTAGCACGAGGTATCCAAATAGGACCTTAGTAGGAATTCTGCCATTTCATTTGAGGAGAAACCAAAGACATTTACGAAAATGGTCGTTGCCATTGTTCCCCACTCCCTCACGCTTGAAATTTACTTCTTAGCATATTGATACTCCCTCCATTTTTAAAAAGACGTATTTCGTTTCGTTAGGACAAGACAGATTTGATGAAGGAGTACTCTATCGATATTTTAGTCTTGTGCAACTAAGTATACTCATAAAAAGTATTTTAGAGTATGAATCAAATGAGATAGAGTACCCATTTGTACACTTGCAACTTGCAATTGTGTTCCTCGGACCCACACATGCTCAGTGGTTTTAACTTGACTTCTATGACTAATTGTGCATATATTATCGCACTAGTTTGTGAACCTAAAGTAAAGCAAGGATTGGAAGTTTGAAGGAATCCAAGATTGGTATCAAGAGTATCATTTTAGTATATACTTAGGAAAAAGATTGACCAAGATTAAATAAACTATTTGAAGAATGAAGAAGATATCATCTGTATGTATAATTGATGATGCTCTTATAATGTAGTAGTTGTGTGATTGTATCATGTACATGTTATGAATCTCCCAGACATACATGATGTTTATATATATGAGCGCATAAAGAGAAAAAAGATTGCACTCCCTTTCCAGCCAAAATAGTACACCCTGGTAGGTGCCTTGATGGTAGCATGCTCTATTATTAGTCACATTTGCGAGCAATTGCTAAGCCTCATCATCAGGTACAGGATAAGATCCTCTGCAGCCTACATGGCAAAGAAAAATGTTCCTTTTTTGTTTTTGGTAGGTAATATTTCTATGCCTACAACGGAGAAACCCCAGTTTGGGTACAGAGAGAAGAGAATAGCAAATTTCGTATACACATAACTTGCGGTCGCGGTCCATTCTGAGAAACCGTTATCAATCAATTTTAGCAGTAGATTTTATGCCACCTATAAACTATATGAAGATAAAACACCCACACTTTAGGATTAGGAAAGCTATGGTTGAACTTCTAAAAAAAGGGAACTATTTATGGAATAGTTTAGTGAGCGATGATACAGTGATGTTTCAGTCCGGAAGATGCTTGCATTTCTGTGGGTAAGTGAGTTCACCTTCTCTCGTATCCAGCTTATTCTACATATCAGTACTAACACTGGTAGAAAACTCACCTTTAGTCCCGATTGGTAGGGGTCAAATCTCCCGAAAATCCATCCGGGATAAAACAATCGAGACAAAGAGGGGGTCTTCAGTCCTGAGTCGCTCAACCAGAACCAAAGACACCCTTTAGTCCCAGTTGATTTTACCAACCGGGATAAAAGAGTTTTCAAAAAAAATAAAAAAAGCATCGGCGGGCGGAGGCCTGCCTCGGCTCCCGCGCCGCCCGTGCCAGCTCGGCCGGCCGCGCGTGCCCCCGCGCTGCCGCCACCGAGCCCCCGTGCCGCCCGCCTCCACTCTCCGCCCCACCAGCCTCCTCCCCACCGGTCGCGCCGCGTCGCTCCTCCCTGGCCTTCTCCCCACGCCTCCCAAATCGGCCCGCCTCCGCCCCGCCTCCACTGCCGGCTGCCGCCCCGCCTCCGCGCCGCGCCCTGCCCTCACCCCGCTGCCGCTCCTCACTGCTAGTGAGGGCGAGCAGAGGGGGAAGGGAAGGAGCAGCAGAAGGGGAGGGGCCGGGAGAGGAAGGGAGGAAGGGGAGGGGAAGGAGGAGAGGGACGCGTCTGTGGTGGAGAAGATAAGGAGAAGGAGAGAGAAGGAAAACTTAAAGGGGGGAGAGAGAGAGGAGAAGTTAATGTGGGGAGCGGGGCACGTGGGAGGGAGTTTCCAACCGACCAGGATAAAAGGTCCCCTTTTGTCCCGGTTGATAATTTTGTCCCGGTTGAAGTTTCCAACGGGGACAAAAGACCCCCCTTTTATCTCGGTTGGAATTACCAACCGGGATAAAAGGGGACGTTTTTTGTCCCGGTTGGAAACTGGCCCCCGTTGCGATATTTCTAGTCGTTTTAACCGGGACAAAGGGGGGGGTCTTTAGTCTTGGTTGTAAACACCAACCAGGACTAAAACTCTCCCTCCCACGGTAGCCTTTGGGGGCACATTTTTGATCCGGGATTAAAGCTACTTTTGTCACGGGTTAAATATTAACCGAGACGAAAGGAGGTGGATGGAAGGTCAATTCTCTACTAGTGTAATTTGGAAATAAGATGATATTCATGTTAAATCAGGTAGAGCACATGACGCACCAGCCTGGTTTTGTTCAAAATGGTATGCAACGTCATGCAATTTAGTTATCAGAGGATTGTGCTTGACAAATATGATTTTAGTTTAGCGTGTTAACGAATGCCACGTAAAGATCAACATTATTTGGGAAACATACTTCATGAGTACCCTACACATGCCATTTTGGTGGTCGACCATGTACACGTGTAACTTCAACTTTGCCATTTTGGTGGTCGACCATGTACACGTGTAACTTCAACTTTGTTCCCCTCCCTCCACTCCCAACTCCCGAGTTGAAATGGTTTGGAGTTTTGTTAGGGGCTATCTATGAAATACTCGAGTGTTGAAGGACCTCCCCGCACTCGAATTTTTAGCCATCAGATTGAAAACGTACGACCCATATGAATCCCTGCCTTCCTTTTATCCTCTTTCCCGTGGCATCTTCTTCTTCCTCACGCCCTCTTTCTCTTCCCCACGCGAGTGTGTCACAAGCGCCGTGCGGGTGTCTCGCCCCCGCGACTCTCGGCTCCAACACCCTACCGCCGTTGATGCTAACCAATTGAAGCTCTACGCCCTCGCCGCCTCCACCTACCAACCGGGAGTCGCCCGCCGCCCGGCTTCGACGGCGCCCATGCCGTTTCGACCGTCACCACCGCCGGCCGGCGAGCCGCCATGAAGCTCCCTCTAGCCCCGGAGGCCACAGGTAACCCCAATCCTCAACCCAAACCCCGAAACCCTAACTTTAAAGGCTCACCGGCATTGTTGCCAGAGAAGAAGGAGAAGAGGAGCTAGCCTTCATGGATTGGTGAAAAAAAATTAAGTGTGAAAGCTCCTCAAAACACTCGAGTGTGATATAGTTTTCCCCTTCTATTATCACTAGCCTATCGCAGCTGTAGCATCAACTCTAAGAATCCTCGTTTTTATTTAGTAAAAGTGATGATTCCTCCTCTTCTCTACACCTAGAAATATAGCATTTTTGTTTGAAAACAAGAATCCAGCATTTTCCATCGTTTAGTTTTCTGCCCAACTAACCCTTCCGGCGACCCGAGTGGCTTTATGGAGGCACGGCGAGGGGGCATCGTTGTCCGAATCACCAGCCACACACACTGCAGCAATCGCGACCTCCTCGCCCGGCTCCCGCACCTCAGCTGCGCCGAAGCCTCGGCCCCGCAGCATCCCCCACCTCCTTTCCGGGGCTCATACTAGGACGCATGCAACACGTGTGGCCGGCGCAGGAATCATCCGCCGAGCGGAGCCCGGACGAGCGAGACACGAGCTCGTCTCATCGGTTGCTGCGTGCCCGGGCCCGCCCCCCCGGTCCTCACAGACCGCTGCCTCCGCGGGCGGCGCGCCGCCCACCGCCTATATAAGGTGCTCCTCCCGCAGCCAGAAAGCTAGCTCGCGGAGGCCACCGCACAAACACAGACTGGTCCAAGCTCCAAAGCCAGCACGCAGCGGAGTGGAAAAATAATAACTCGCTCCGGAACAACTACAACTACCCCCACCCTCGCCGCTGCTGACGCGAGCTGTCTTGACCGGCGGCGATTTCTTTCTTTTCTCTCTCTTTCTCTCCCTCCCTCCCGTGCCTGCACCAACCTTTAACTGCTACGATCGATCGATCGAGCGGGGGTGGGCGAGGGAGGAAGGTTCCAGTCCAGTCGTACGGCACATGGCGTCGGCGGCGATGGAGCTGCTGGGGAGATCCTTCTTGCCGGGCCCTGCGGCGGGCGCGGCGGGCCGGGAGCGGGGAGGCGGGCCCTGCTTCGCCGCGGTCGGAAGGGAGGGTAGGAGGGGGAGGAGGCCGCTGCGGTCGGCGGCGCCGGTGGGGGCGCTGGCGGAGCGGGTCGTCGTGACGCCGGCGCCGGCGGAGAGGGCCGGGGCGGCGCCGCCGGAGGAGCAGCCGCCGCAGCACCCGCAGAGCGTCGCGGCGCGGGCCGTGGTGACCGTGCGGCGGAGGCGCAAGGAGGACACCAAGCGCCGCGTCGCCGAGCAGCTGGACGCCTACGCCGACAGGGTAGGCCGGAGCGTCCTCCTCGAGCTCGTCAGCACGGAGACCGACCCAAGTAAGAAAAACAAAGGCTTCCGTGATCCCACCACCATCCATCCCCTCCGCCGCCGCCACAGCCGCGCGATGCTTCCTTCCTGCGCGGCGACTTGGAATTCCATGGCCGGCCGCATCCTGCGTTTGCGTTGCATCTTTGAATTGTCCTAGCCAGCACAATCTGGTTCCTTTTTTCTTTCTTCCTTCTCTCCTCGCCTTTTCCATTCGCTGCTTGATGAGAGCTTCATGGAACCCGGGGCAAGAATATTCCAGCTGGTGCGCCTTGACCTCTGGGGCCTTGTCTTCCGAGTCATCATTTCCAAATGGACCATCACGTGGAGCTGTCTCTCTCGATTTGATTGATCGGTGTCAGACGCCGCGAATTTTTACCGTCCCGACGCCTGATCGTACGAACGAATCGAGGCATCAATCTGACTGAATCTTTGCTGAATCGGTGGCAGGGAAAGGGGGCCCCAAGAAGAGCAAGCGATCGGCGCTGGTGGGGTGGTTCGAGAAGAAGGACGTCAAGGCGGAGCGGGTGGTGTATACGGCGGAGTTCACCGTCGACGCGTCCTTCGGCGAGCCCGGCGCGGTGACCGTGCTCAACCGCCACCAGCGGGAGTTCTTTATCGAGAGCATCGTCGTGGAGGGCTTCCCCACCGGCCCCGCGCACTTCACCTGCAACTCGTGGGTCCAGCCCACCCGCGTGGACCGCAACCCGCGCGTGTTCTTCACCAACAAGCCGTACCTCCCCGCCGAGACGCCGCCGGGGCTGCAGGAGCTCCGGCAAAAGGAGCTCAGCGACCTGAGGGGAGAGAGCGCCGCCGACGCCGCCGGCGAGCGCAAGCTCACCGACCGGGTGTGGGACTACGACGTGTACAATGACCTCGGCAACCCGGACAAGGGCGCCGAGTTCGCGCGCCCCGTCCTCGGCGGCGAGCAGCTGCCGTACCCGCGCCGGATGCGCACGGGCCGGCCCAAGACCGTCACAGGCAAGCTCTCACTTTCCCTCTCTCACCACCGCCAGCCATCTGTCCATTAAATTCCGCGACAGCAACAGTGGCTGACCTGACATGGCGGCCGGGGGAGGCCGCCGTCGCCGTCGCGCGTAGCTTTCGTATCCAAACCACCCGATCGCGGGCGACGTTGACCGGCGCTAACGTTTCCTTGCGCAGACGAGCGCGCGGAGAGCAGGGTGGAGTACCCGGAGCCCACCTACGTGTCGCGGGACGAGGAGTTCGAGGAGGGCAAGAACGAGATGCTGTCGGAGGGCGCGCTCAAGGCGCTGCTCCACAACTTCATGCCGCTGCTGGTGAGCTCCGTGTCCCCCGACATCCGCGACTTCGCCGGCTTCCACGACGTCGACAACCTCTTCAAGGAGGGGCTCCGGCTGAAGCAGGCGCTGCAGGACCAGCTGTTCCAGAAGATCCCCTTCGTGCGCAAGATCCAGGAGAACAGCGAGGGCCTCCTCCGCTACGACACCCCCGACATCATCAAGAGTAAGCGACCGTCCTCCTCCTGCTCCGTGCAGCGATCCATGGCGATCCGATACGATAAGATACGTTGCACGGCACTTTTGTAACTGATGATGTCGTTCCGTGTGGCAGAGGACAAGTTTGCGTGGCTGCGCGACGACGAGTTCGCGCGGCAGGCGCTGGCTGGCATCAACCCCGTCAACATCGAGCGCCTTCAGGTAATCCGTCGCCGTCACGCCCAAACACGCCGCGGACACTGAGACTGCCCTGGCCGCGCCAGTGCTCGGCGGTTGCTGTCGTCCGCGGGGTGGAGCCGAAAGGCGCCGCCGTGCTTGCCGCTCACTTGCTGGTTCGTGTTCTCGCGTGTCCTCCCCCAGGCGTTCCCGCCGGTGAGCAAGCTGGACCCGGCCGTGTACGGCCCTAAGGAGTCGGCCATCACGGAGGAGCACATCATCGGGCAGCTGGACGGCATGTCGGTGGCGCAGGCGCTGGAGGACAACCGGCTGTACATGCTGGACTACCACGACATCTTCCTGCCGTTCTTGGACAGGATCAACTCGCTGGACGGGCGCAAGGCCTACGGCACGCGCACGCTCTTCTTCCTGACGGCCGCCGGCACGCTCAAGCCCATCGCCATCGAGCTCAGCCTGCCGCCCATGACCGAGGGGTGCAAGCGCGCCAAGCGTGTGTTCACGCCGCCCGCCGACGCCACCAGCAACTGGCTGTGGCAGCTCGCCAAGGCGCACGTCTGCTCCAACGACGCCGGCGTCCACCAGCTCATCAACCACTGGTACGCCTCTGAACACGATTTCCTTCAGGCTTCAGCATTCGATGCAGAGGAACTCAGCTGCGGGATTCGATGCGTGTGTGCAGGCTGAGGACGCACGCGTGCATGGAGCCGTTCATCATCGCGGCGCACCGGCAGATGAGCGCGATGCACCCCATCTTCAAGCTGCTCAAGCCGCACATGCGGTACACGCTCAAGATCAACGCGCTGGCGCGGCAGATCCTCATCGCCGGCGATGGCGTCATCGAGTCCGGCTTCACCCCCGGCCGCTACTGCATGGAGATGAGCGCCTTCGCGTACCGGGAGCTCTGGCGGCTCGACCAGGAGGGCCTCCCCGCCGATCTCATCAGAAGGTACATGCGCACACATTATTGCAATACTATTTCGCTGCATTACCTGAAATGCGATGTCTCTGAAATCTTCATCGCATAGGTGCAATGCAACAGAAATTGTCTGCCTGGTTCCTCAGTTCATTTGTTTTTTTTTTCTGTTGACACACAGGGGCATGGCCGTGGAGGACCCGACGAAGCCGCACGGTCTCCGGCTGCTCATCGAGGACTACCCGTACGCCACCGACGGGCTGCTGCTGTGGTCGGCCATCGAGCGGTGGTGCGACGCTTACGTCGCCACGTACTACCCGTCCGACGAGTCGGTGCGGGGCGACGCCGAACTGCAGGCGTGGTACGACGAGGCCGTGCGGGTGGGGCACGCCGACAAGCGCGACGCGCCGTGGTGGCCGCGCCTGTCGACGCCGGCGGACCTGGCGTCGCTGCTCACGACGCTGCTGTGGCTGACCTCGGCGCAGCACGCGGCGCTCAACTTCGGGCAGTACCCGCTGGGCGGCTACATCCCCAACCGCCCGCCGCTGATGCGGCGGCTGGTGCCCGCCGAGGGCGACCCGGAGCACGCGCACCTGGTGGCGGACCCGCACCGCTTCTTCCTGTCGGCGCTGCCCAGCCTCACGCAGACCACCACCTTCATGACCGTCATCGACACGCTCTCCACGCACTCCGCCGACGAGCAGTACCTCGGCGAGCGCCCCGACGAGGCGTGGACGGCCGACCCGGCCGCGCTGGCGGCGGCGCGGGAGTTCGCGGAGGAGGTGCGGCGCGCCGAGGAGGAGATCGAGCGCCGCAACGCCGACACGGGCAGGCGCAACCGGTGCGGCGCCGGCGTGCTGCCGTACGAGCTCATGGCGCCCACGTCCGGGCCGGGCATCACCTGCCGCGGCGTCCCCAACAGCGTCACCATCTAGTCTCAGTTCAGCAGACATGGGAGGATAACGAGATGATTTGGAAGTGAGAAATTTCCGCTCATTATACTCGGGCGGGGAGAAATCTTAGCAGAAGAAGATTACTTTTGCCATAATTCTCCCCATTTGATTCGGGGTCCGGATAGGATGAATATTTTGACATGGGTGGGAGGAATTGATATTGTAGAGTGGGTGTAAATAACACAATCAATGGAATATAGTCGTATAGAGTTCTCAAGGAAAGTTATCCAGTATCTCATCATGATTATGCAGAACTGTTCAGCGTGGGGTTTATCTTCATGTCAGTGTTGTCTACAAACACTACTGCACATTATTTGCTTTGTCCAGATTCATGGCGTCATATAGGTGGATCGTCAAAATGTAAGTATTATTTGAACAGATTGATAGTGTCATTTAAGCAGATAGTCAAACTTCACTTAGCACACGATTTGGTAAGAGCTCATATCTGTTCTTTTTCATCCTTCTCAGTTCTCATTCCGAAATTCTGAATTTGATTTATTCAGTTTATTGGCAGTTGACAATCGATGGAATATTGCGGTATAGAGTTCTCAAAGTTGTCTATCATCTTATACATAACTGGTTAGTGTGCTTTTTATCTTGCTCATGTCAGTGTTATCTTGCACATCATTTGCTTTGACCAGATTGATGGCGTCACTTAAGCGGATCGTCAAACTGTAAGTTTTATTTGAACAGATTGAAACTGTCATTTAAGCAGATACGGAGTAGTCATAATTATTTTAGCACGTGATTTGGTAGGAGCTCGTATCAGTTCTGCTGCGTTCTTCACATTTCTCATTCCCAAATTCTGAAGTTCTTTTATTCAGCTCAGAACTGAGCTATTTTCATATACTACTTAAAATTATTTGCTTTGTCCAGACTGATTGTAATGTACGTGGTTCGTCAGAATTTCAGTTTGTTTGACCTGATTGGAAGTGTCATTAAGCAGATAGTCAAAATTCACATTAGCACGACTTGGTAAGAGCTCAAATCCTTTTGTGTTCTCAGTTCTCACTCGGTCACTCCAAGATTCTGAAGTCAAATTATTCGGAGCAAGTCTTTGCTCACTTTTTTATAAGAAATATTGGCTTATTATTAGTGGCAAACCATAAGATAAGCCTGTACAGATAGGATCAATCTCTTTTATTCACAACTGTATGGACAAGTTGAATGCACGCGCCATACCAGAGGATGGCGAGTGCCAGAATCATAGCCCGATTGTTTTCGGCAACGTACAGCGCTGAAAACGCTACTAATAGAAGCGCATCAGAGACTCTAATTTATTGCCTCAACGATAGGTCACAGCAATTAATTTGATTTTCTCTGTAGTCATTAGCTTAAGCAACTGTTGACGGTTCTTTCTCCGTCCATCTCAATCATTGAGTTGATCAGCGCAAGGATTTTCGTTTTGACTAACAGGAGAACGAATCCTTTTTAAAGATCAACTGAAAGAACAGATCTAGTCGGAAAAGGGGGAAATTGAGCAGATCGAGTGACTGTACGGACAAGTTGAATGCACAGGCCATACGAGAGGATGACCACTGCCAGAATCTTAGCCCGATCACTCTCGGCAACGTACAGCGCTGAAAACGCTACTGAAAGAAGCGCATCAGAGACTCTAATTTATTGCCTCGAAACTAGTTCAGAAACACTACAAGCACAGCAAACTATTGGACCCAGATCGAAGATTCGAGGGAGAGAAAAAAAAAGAGGAGAAAGGTTGCATTAGACTCACGACAGCTTTGTGCAATCAACAGAGCGTATGATTGTTCAGAGTTTGATGGTATGTATGAGCAAATCATCATCGTCCAACGCAGAACCGAATCACCAAGAACAAATCACAGAAGAAAAGGAAAAAACAGAGAGGAAACCGGCAACGAGAAATCAATCGGAAACTGAAGCAAGCGGAGAAGAACGGCGGCGGTGGCGGCCGGGGAGTGAAAGGTTACCTTCGAATGTCAGGTGCCCGATTATATAGAGCGGCCGCCGGGGGCTGCAAACCCTAGCGACCTTGGAAATTTACTCGTTTGCCCTTGTCGATTGGCTCGGAGAGCGATCGTGAAACCCAATGGGCCTTCTATCTATGGTTGTGGATCCATTCGCTTCCGACTTCGGCGGCCCACGTATAGGATTAAGGCCCGGTACACAGCCGCACCTAGCTCTAAATCCAACGCCAAGAATCTCGCACTGGGGTATTGCTCCCACAATTATACAGAGTATATTTTCATGGAAAGCCAACAAAGCTTCTCAACTTGACATGTGTCCATATGCCTATATATCCCTTCAGGTTACAATCTTTCTCGTCAACTGGCGCGACGAAGCGCGCACAGATCGAACCGAACAAAATCAGACCTCAAATCAAATGCACATACGGGGAAAAAAGAAGAAACAAAAAATGGAGAAGACGAACAAAGCTCGAGATTGGAGTGAGAGCAGCTCGAATGTTATTCCGGCGCAGCCGCGGCGGCGTCCGCACGTCGTGCATCAGCACACCATGCTGCTCCTCTTCTTGGCGACGAGCCTCTTCCAGAAGGTGGTGACCTCCTTCTCGATCTCGTGCACCGACTTCTTGGCCGGGTGGTCGTGGCCCGCCTTCTTCCCGGCGTGCGCGTCCATGTCCGCCATGGTCTTGCCCAGGTCGGCGATAAGCCGCTCGGCGAGGCTGCGGCTGAAGTCCTCGCGGATGACGACGCGCATCACGGCGACGTGCTCGGCGTCGGCGGGCATGGTGTAGGCCGGGACGATCCAGCCGAAGCGGCGGAGGCTCTCGGCCACCTCGAACACCGTGTACTTGGAGGTGTCCTTGAGGGAGAAGGCCACCAGCGGCACGCCCGAGTCCTTGGACACCACGTCGAAGTAGCCCATCTTCTCGATGCCCTCCCGGAGCACCGTCGCGTTGTCGCGGCAGTTCTGCATCACGTCCTTGTACCCCTGCCGTGCCCATAACATCAGTTGCAGATAGAATTGGTCTTATAGTGTTTCCTGATTTGTACATGGACCTTAACAAGCTTAAAAACTTTTTCATCTGTGCATATGTTTGCATAAACTAGGATTGCTTTTTCGAATGACATTGAGTGGACTGATGGTGAAGAACATTCGGATGGCATGAAGAAGTAATGGACGGCATCACAACAGTCTGAACAGCCAGCTGAAACTGAACATGCATGGATTGCGTGTTTGTTCGCTTGCAGATGCAAACAACACACGTTTCTGTGCGTTCCTTGCAAACACAAGCAACAAACAAGCCTCGGATGTAAACCGTAGCAACAATTACCTCAAATCCGAGACGGATGAGCTGGTAATACTGCGCGATGATCTGGCTAGACCCTGCACAGAATTAGATATGTCAGAGTTCAGCATCTTAATCGGCAACGAGATGCTAATATGTGTCTGGCATGGCGATGATCTTCTCGTGCCTTTGGAGAAGTTGAGCGTGAAGGTGGGCTGGTCCGCGCCGAGGTAGTTGATGTGGAAGATGAGCTCGTCGGGGAGGTCCTCCTTGCTCCTCCAGATGACCCAGCCGACGCCGGCGTAGACGAGGCCGTACTTGTGGCCGCTGACGTTGATGCTCTTCACCAGCGGCAGCCGGAAGTCCCACTCCAGCTCCGGGTAGATGAACGGCGCGATGAAGCCGCCGCTCGCCGCGTCCACGTGGATCGGAGTGTCCCACCCCGTCTCGGCGTTCTTGGCGGCGAGCAGGTCGTTGAGCATCTTGACGTCCTCGAACTCGCCGTTGAGCGTGGAGCCGAGGATGGCGGCGACGCAGATGGTGTTCTCGTCGACCATCTCGGCGGCCTTCTCGGGGTCCATGACGTAGTAGCCTTCCCTGAGCTTCACCTCCTTGAGCTCCACCTCGAAGTAGCGCGCGAACTTCTCCCAGCACACCTGGACGTTGGCGCCGGTGACGATGTTGGGCTTGTCGTAGGGCTTCCCCGCCGCCTTCATCTTGTTCTGCCACTTCCGCTTGAACGCCAGCCCGGCCAGCATGATTGCCTCCGAGGAGCCGACGGTGCCCACGCCGACGGCCGTCTCGTCGTCGCCGATCGGGGCGTTGAAGAGGTGCGCGATCATGTTGACGCACCGGTTCTGTTCTTTTCCCCAGTGCAATGCAAACTCGATCAGCAGAGATCAGCAGCAGTTCAGAGGTGATGATGGATCCCGCGTAGTACGTGTACCTGGAGCTCGGTGGTGACGGGGTACTCGTCCATGTCGACGTAGTTCTTGTTGATGGAGGCCTGGATGAGCTTGTCGCACTCGGGCTCCATCCACGTGGTGACGAAGGACGCCAGGTTCAGCCGCGGGTTCCCGTCCAGCATCAGCTCGTCGTTGATGATCTGGTACGCCGCCTCCTTGGGGATCGATTGCTCCGGGATCTTGAACCTGCGCACACCGCCGGCCGGCCGATCAGTTCCCGGGACACGCAGCTGAAACTGAAATCAGGGACGGCGGCGCGCCATCGCGATCGCTGCCGTGTTGTTACCTCGGGAGCGCGGTGCGCACGTAGCGCGACGCGAAGGTGGAGCAGTGCAGGGACTCGCCGGCGTTCGTCTTCGCCGTGGACAGCGCCATTTCGGCTCAGTGGATGCGGATCTCTGGGTTACGCGGCGAATTTCTCCGAGACGTGGGGGGGAGCGGATCAGAGAGGACAGAGCGGAGCAGTGGGAGGAGCGGTTTTATAAAGGGGATGGATGGGCCGGTGCGCGCGACGTGGTCGGGGCGCCCATGGTTCTTGCGGAGACGAACGGGGGAGCAAGCAGCACGGCATCCGCTCGTATGCCGGGCAGGGCGCAGGTGTTTCGGCGCTGGACTCGGGTGGGTCTCTCGCTCCGATCTCCTGCTCGTCGCCCACTCGCAGAGACAACAGGAGGTAGCTGTTCCTTTTTCTTCTTTTGCGTGTCCAGTTGTGGCATCTGCGCGGCGCTGATGTCATATACGGAGTAGGACAGTATAGGAGTACGGGAACATATCCAATTTTGGCAAAGGTACCACATGACTAGGCACGATGTAACCATTTATTACATGTCACGAAAAATGTCTTTTGAGTTTTGACCATGGATGGTACAAAACGCGGCACACTGAAACCTGATTCCATCCGGAGGGAGCATATCATAGAGGATCCTGCGACATCCATCTTCTAAACATTGTTTGGCACTCCAAGGGCCTATACAATGGAGCAATATGCCCAGCACCCTGCAATGTTGAATACACAAATAAACGCAAAAGATTGTTATCTGAACATACATTATGATATAAAACGTAGTGCATATAGCTAAAAATCTTCGAAGTACACTGTCAACTGACAGCATTTTCCTACAGCACTGACCTTCACGGTTGCAAATGTTAGGTTGCTCGAGTATCTCCTTGTGAATCTAGGAAACAAAATAATTAGCTGGTTAGAGGAATATAAGAGTAGAGCAGTATTAATCTATACAGATCTAGCAGCTGGGAGGAAGTTGCCAGTTGAAGATTGCTGATGTGCAGTTTTTGTTTAAGATTGTCATACGCGCATATATTGGTATTTTCTTTTTAAAAAACATTTACTAATCTTACTATTACTACTAAAGGCTCCTTGAAGCCTACACGTGAAGTCACCTAGAATCCTAGGTGAACACTTAGAAGAAGAGAGAAATTCTAAAAAATTCTCACAAAAATACTATTACTAATTGGAGGCCCTTTTGAAGTCTACATGTGAGCCACCTAGGATGATCCTAGGTGAACACTCTAGAAAAAGAGAGAAATTCTAGAAATTCTCGCAAAAAAGTAAAACAACTAGCCATCAATCGGTAGACTCAAATAATCGTAGCCATTGGATCTATATGTCTTCTAAAAAATTACACACCTATGCTATTATGAAAATAGCCTAAAGTAACCCTTAAATCTATATCTAAATTACCCACCTCTACCATTGTGTAATAAATTAAAGTAACCCCTAATATTCATCAAAATTACCCACTTATGCCATTATAAATAATATTTAAAATAAACCCTAAATTTGCAACTAAATTGCCCACCACTAATACTCCAAAATATAACTTAAAGTAACCTTTTAAATTTGCATCTACATTACCTATATATGCTATTATTAAAAATAACATGAAGTAACCCCACATTTGAATCCAAATCACTTTAATTCAAAATATACACCGATATATGATTCTAAATCATCTATCTAAATCATCTATTTCTTACCTGCGATATAATAATTAAGGTTTATACGTATGATGTGCATCACCATTTGTAAAGATATAGAGAAAGTGGTGAGAATATAGATTTCTATATTAAAATTATAGCTCAAGCTTATAGTCTATTAAACAAATTCAAGTGCTTACCAACGATGCAAACTAATTAAAATCTGTAACGATCAGTTGAATAATCAGATGAAGATAACAAGTATATAGATATATACGTATTGTAGCTCAAGATAATAGTTTTGTAGCAAATGTGGACTTATTTTTTTTTCATTGAAGGCTCCGCATTAGTTCTCACGAGACACGCTAGAAAAAAATCCTAAAAATTTTAACAAAGATAAGAAAAATCAATCCTATAAATATAATAATCATAGATATTGATCTATTATATTTTCTAAAAAGTTAACCACCACTATCATATAAAAATATTCAAAAGAAACCCTAATCTATATCAAAATTAACGAGCTATACCAAATAATTTAAAATAATCTCAAAATCTTCATCCAATTTACTCATGCATATCATTACAAAGCATAACTTAAAATGGCATTCTAAATTTGTATCTAAGTTACTGACAAATGTCGTTATCAGAAATAACCTAAAATAAACACCTAAATCTTAAATCTTAATCTAATTATCTTCAAGTGCATCATACAGAAATGTCCAAAAGTAAACTAATATATTATTATAAAATATCTATTTATGTCATTGTTAATATAGAAATATTAAGTTAGGGTATATATGCATGTATCACCATGTAGTATACATACATGTATGTGAGGAAGTGATGAAAAATATTAATTTTTATACTAAACACAATGTATGGAGGTGCGATGCAGAATGAAAAAAAGTGTAAATGTGGATGAAAAAGTGTATAGAGTAATTATTAATTAAAAATCAATCATAATTGAACAAAGATAAGCACACATCTATATGAGTATCGTGTTGCAGTATTAAAAAAATGAGAGTAGCTAGAAGTTTAATTTCTAAATAATTTTTAAATACAATAGATTTTAAAAACATTAGTCCGTGCGGGAGTACACGAGTTGATGGACCAGTACTTTAGAATATTCTAAAGAAAACATTCAACAAGGATATAACAACTGCTATCAAGTGTCAGACAACACATCAATTCATCAAGCGTACGTATGTGACATTCCAGATTAAGCAAGTGATGATGTAGAAGCATGCTCCTTACCCAGCAACTTGGTCACCAACATACCATGGTCGCCAGTCATCTACGATGGTCAAGTTTAGGTGTCTAATCCATGCTTGTGTGCCAACATGGGTTATACTGGGATCGTGATCGCCACTGCATGGTAAATTCGTTAGGCAACCAAGAATTCAATGTAGGGTAAGCATGCCAAATAATTTCTACTCCCTAGCCCAACAACAGTGCAAATATTGCACGGTCCATATAGTCTTCGAGTGGCTATGCAGTAAATCTGCAGCCTGCAATACAAAGCACTATACTTCCTTGGGCTAATTACCTGTATATGAGAGCTGCGTATCCTTTTGTGGCTAGCCTTGAATGATACTCCACTGCACTCTGGATGTCTTCAGTGTAAGACAATCCATGGTTAAATCTTCTCCATTCTCCAATTGTTCCCTGGAATGTGGCACAAACAAACTCCAGTGAGAAAATGTGCTCTTTGCTTTCTCTAGACTAGATTGTGTGCCAAGATCGCCGGTACCTTTCGAACACCAAGGCTCTCCTGAATTGTTGCATCATTTCCCCATATGTCGGATAGAACGTACTCAGCTTCCTGCAGCAAAAGGAAAGTGTTTGTATGACAACAGAGTCAGATAAAGCTTAACCACTAGTTGATCCCTGACCGAAATTGGACGAAGGAGATCGAATGAACAGTTTAAGGGTTGTGAGATTCTTTGGCGATCTTTGGCACTCAACTGGACATTTGAACCCGGACAGAAACTCTGCAGACTCTAGCATCACCCGACTAATTCCGTCTGCCAGTGCCACAGTCTTGGTGCTCCACACCACATCAGGGCAAGCCGGCTCCAGGATGTGTTGCCCACTGAGATCCCTTGTGCACTGCATTTTCATAACTTAGGCGGTAAATCATGTGAGCCAATATCAGGTTGCAATGAGACACATAAGCACAATATATAGCCCCACTTGAGAGATGCAAAAGGTGACTAAAATTTGGGAATCAGAATTCAGAATATGTGACAAGCTACTGTCATAAGCTTAACTAATGGTTCATAGTCATCACAGCTTTCAAGTTTGTGCACCGACCTTTCAAGTTTGTCTACATGTAACTGTTTGTGATACTCTGTTTGCATTGCAGAAGGCATAATTGAAATTGTATAATGCAAGACTACTTTTGATAATATACCTAATGGTGCCGTTTCACACGATCAAGTTCCAAATAATGAGATCTGTAACAGTATCAACTAAGTACTCACATTCTTTATAGCTTGGATGGCCTCTGTGCATGCAGCGTTGCTAGGAGCACTATATTTTCCACCACAGTTCCCCCTAGCATTCTGCAAGTAAAAATATGTGAAACATAATAATAGTATTTTTTGAATGAAAGATATGTCATTGCAACTGCGTTGATCACCTTGATGGTTATCTTTAAAGCAACTAGAACTATAGTTGAAAGTATGTTATGTAAATCATTTTAAAAATTTCATGAGATGATGGATCACCTCGTAAAGCTCATCTGATACAAGTCCCATGCCATGAAGATATGGAATTTGGCCGTCCGTATCAAATTGGCTGTCAGTCACCGGGTTGCCAGCAATGTACCCCTGAGTTTGTGTAGAAAATAAAAAAAATTGAATTATACATGTGCTCTATAACCAACCAAGGCAGCACTGAAATTGCCAAGCTACTCCTAGCCCGGAATACAGATCAGGTACATACTGAATTCAGTGAGGACTATGTGAAAAAAATATCACATTAAACCAAATGTTACCCACCATATTTTAACACATGAATAAATTTCATTGCAGTCCTAGATCTTTAGCTTATTATCACATAAATTGAATCCTTCGTCTCATTCACTCATGAATCAGGTCCTAATTATCTTACCAATTAGTATGTTTTTTAAGCATCTCGCTCCTTCGAAATTTAGTAACTTAGGTTTATCCTTATTTTCATTTTTTTGCACTTTTGTAGATTAATCATTTTTTCTTTTACATCCTCTGGATTAATTAAGACTCCTTGTCTTCTTATTGGTTACTTGATCTTGAAATCAGAATCTAAATTAAACATTACGTGAATATTTACATCACTACAGTAGAATGCGCATGCAATTGTTATTGATTGTGTTGATACATAAGGAGTGGACATAAAAAATGTATATTTTCATGGTCCGAATGATGTTATTCGGTTATTCCCGAACCAAGAAACATGAGAAAAGAAAAAAAGGTCCCTATTTTTCCCAGAAAAGATAAAAAAAGAACCATTTGAGAGAAGAATAAATGGGCAAAATTAATAATCGAGGTAAGCTCAGGACAAATATCTTAGTGAACATTGAAATATTTTCACCAGACCTTGAGATTGAAAAGTGGTTTTTCACCAAGTTCTATACCTGCAAATTGTAAAAAAGTTGTTAACAGTGCCTCATGTGTAAAATAAAAAAATGATACAGTGAATCGAATATTTGTTTTTTTATAGACATAATCACATAAACCATGTCCATGTCCGGCAGGGCGTACTCGGACTGTTCTTTATTACCAACATTTGGGTGGCCAAACAGATTAGCAACTATTGTACTCGTCACCAGTAATATTGGATTAAAGATATTGCAAAACCCAGACAGTCTAAAGCAAAAGTTGTTGTTTTGATTCAGGGGCATCATTTTGACTATAAGATCAACTTAGTTATAGCCTTTTTATAGAGTAATGCGCATATATATATAGTGCGCCGTCAGAGAATTTTCTATTCACTCATAGATCTCACCCAATTAAAAAGTTCCATGATCTAGAGAACAAATTTGAAAGGAAGCTTACTTCTGTCGATTTCTAATGTAAGACCAGGAATGATGAGACCACTGTATGAATCCCCAGCAATGTAAAGCGGATTCGACAGGAACCGGGGATGATCTTGAAGCCACTGCACACAACCATTCTCTTAGAGCATACAGAAAGTAGTATTTTATTCACGCAGACAAAATGTTACAGTCTGTTGCAGTCTTGCAGAGTGGTGGCTACTTTATGGGGTCGTTTGGTTCCCTTTGCTTATTTTTAGCACGTGTCATATCAAATATTTAGATACTAATTAAGAGTATTTAAAACGTAGACTATTTACCGAAGACGATTGCTTGTGTAGAAGGAGTACCGGGACGTGCTGATATTAAGGATGGTCTGAGAGGGGTAAAAGCGGG